>NW_028270184.1:1815867-2035867 GCF_037043375.1 Chiloscyllium plagiosum
AGCGCGAGGAGAGAGAGAGCGCGAGGAGAGAGAGAGCGCGAGGAGAGAGAGAGCGCGAGGAGAGAGAGAGCGCGAGGAGAGAGAGAGCGCGAGGAGAGAGAGAGCGCGAGGAGAGAGAGAGCGCGAGGAGAGAGCGAGCGCGAGAGAGAGAGCGAGCGCGAGGAGAGAGCGAGCGCGAGAAGAGAGCGAGCGAGCGCGAGAAGAGAGCGAGCGCGAGAAGAGAGCGAGCGCGAGAAGAGAGCGAGCGCGAGAGAGAGCGAGCGCGAGAAGAGAGCGAGCGCGAGAGAGAGCGAGCGCGAGAAGAGAGCGAGCGCGAGAAGAGAGCGAGCGCGAGAAGAGAGAGAGCGCGAGAAGAGAGAGAGCGCGAGAGAGAGAGCGCGAGAGAGAGAGAGAGCGCAGAGAGAGAGAGAGAGCGCGAGAGAGAGCGCGCGAGAGAGAGAGAGCGCGCGAGAGAGAGAGAGCGCGCGAGAGAGAGAGAGCGCGCGAGAGAGAGAGAGCGCGCGAGAGAGAGAGAGAGAGCGCGCGAGAGAGAGAGAGAGCGCGCGAGGAGAGAGCGCGCGAGGAGAGAGCGCGCGAGGAGAGAGCGCGCGAGGAGAGAGCGCGCGAGGAGAGAGCGCGCGAGGAGAGAGCGCGCGAGGAGAGAGCGCGCGAGGAGAGAGCGCGAGGAGAGAGCGCGAGGAGAGAGCGCGAGGAGAGAGCGCGAGGAGAGAGCGCGAGGAGAGCGCGCGAGGAGAGCGCGCGAGGAGAGCGCGCGAGGAGAGCGCGCGAGGAGAGAGAGAGCGCGAGGAGAGAGAGAGCGCGAGAAGAGAGAGAGCGCGAGAAGAGAGAGCGCGAGAAGAGAGAGAGCGCGAGAAGAGAGAGAGCGCGAGAAGAGAGCGAGCGCGAGAAGAGAGCGAGCGCGAGAAGAGAGCGAGCGCGAGAAGAGAGCGAGCGCGAGAAGAGAGCGAGCGCGAGAAGAGAGCGAGCGCGAGAAGAGAGCGAGCGCGAGAAGAGCGAGCGCGAGAAGAGAGCGAGCGCGAGAAGAGAGCGAGCGCGAGAAGAGAGCGAGCGCGAGAAGAGAGCGAGCGCGAGAAGAGAGCGAGCGCGAGAAGAGAGCGAGCGCGAGAAGAGAGCGAGCGCGAGAAGAGAGAGAGCGCGAGAAGAGAGAGAGCGCGAGAAGAGAGAGAGCGCGAGAAGAGAGAGAGCGCGAGAGAGAGAGAGCGCGAGAGAGAGAGAGCGCGCGAGAGAGAGAGAGAGCGCGAGAGAGAGAGAGAGCGCGAGAGAGAGAGAGCGCGCGAGAGAGAGAGCGCGCGAGAGAGAGAGCGCGCGAGAGAGAGAGCGGGAGAGATAGACAGAGAAGACAGAGCGAGAGGCGGAGAGAGTGCGAGAGAAGACAGAGCGAGAGGCGGAGAGAGTGCGAGAGGAGAGCGAGAGGCGGAGAGAGCGCGCGAGGAGAGCGCGCGAGGAGAGCGCGCGAGGAGAGCGCGCGAGGAGAGCGCGCGAGGAGAGAGAGAGCGCGAGGAGAGAGAGAGCGCGAGGAGAGAGAGAGCGCGAGGAGAGAGAGAGCGCGAGGAGAGAGAGAGCGCGAGGAGAGAGAGAGCGCGAGGAGAGAGAGAGCGCGAGGAGAGAGCGAGCGCGAGAAGAGAGCGAGCGCGAGAAGAGAGCGAGCGCGAGAAGAGAGCGAGCGCGAGAAGAGAGCGAGCGCGAGAAGAGAGCGAGCGCGAGAAGAGAGCGAGCGCGAGAAGAGAGAGAGCGCGAGAAGAGAGAGAGCGCGAGAAGAGAGAGAGCGCGAGAAGAGAGAGAGCGCGAGAGAGAGAGAGAGCGCGAGAGAGAGAGAGCGCGAGAGAGAGAGCGCGCGAGAGAGAGAGAGCGCGCGAGAGAGAGAGAGCGCGCGAGAGAGAGAGAGCGCGCGAGAGAGAGAGAGCGCGCGAGAGAGAGAGCGGAGAGATAGACAGAGAAGACAGAGCGAGAGGCGGAGAGAGTGCGAGAGGAGAGCGAGAGGCGGAGAGAGCGCGCGAGGAGAGCGCGCGCGAGGAGAGCGCGCGAGGAGAGAGCGCGAGGAGAGAGCGCGAGGAGAGAGCGCGAGGAGAGAGCGCGAGGAGAGAGCGCGAGGAGAGAGCGCGAGGAGAGAGCGCGAGGAGAGAGCGCGAGGAGAGCGCGCGAGGAGAGCGCGCGAGGAGAGCGCGCGAGGAGAGCGCGCGAGGAGAGCGCGCGAGGAGAGAGAGAGCGCGAGGAGAGAGAGAGCGCGAGGAGAGAGAGAGCGCGAGGAGAGAGAGAGCGCGAGAAGAGAGAGAGCGCGAGAAGAGAGAGAGCGCGTGGAGAGAGAGAGCGCGAGGAGAGAGAGAGCGTGAGAGAGAGAGAGAGAGCGCGCGAGGAGAGCGCGCGAGGAGAGCGCGCGAGGAGAGAGCGCGCGAGGAGAGAGCGCGCGAGGAGAGAGCGCGCGAGGAGAGAGCGCGCGAGGAGAGAGCGCGAGGAGAGCGCGCGAGGAGAGAGAGAGCGCGAGGAGAGAGAGAGCGCGTGGAGAGAGAGAGCGCGAGGAGAGAGAGAGCGTGAGAGAGAGAGAGAGAGCGCGCGAGGAGAGCGCGCGAGGAGAGCGCGCGCGAGGAGAGCGCGCGCGAGGAGAGAGCGCGCGAGGAGAGAGCGCGCGAGGAGAGAGCGCGCGAGGAGAGAGCGCGAGGAGAGAGCGCGAGGAGAGAGCGCGAGGAGAGAGCGCGAGGAGAGCGCACGAGGAGAGCGCGCGAGGAGAGCGCGCGAGGAGAGCGCGCGAGGAGAGAGAGAGCGCGAGGAGAGAGAGAGCGCGAGAAGAGAGAGAGCGCGAGAAGAGAGAGAGCGCGAGAAGAGAGCGAGCGCGAGAAGAGAGCGAGCGCGAGAAGAGAGCGAGCGCGAGAAGAGAGCGAGCGCGAGAAGAGAGCGAGCGCGAGAAGAGAGCGAGCGCGAGAAGAGAGCGAGCGCGAGAAGAGAGCGAGCGCGAGAAGAGAGCGAGCGCGAGAAGAGAGCGAGCGCGAGAAGAGAGCGAGCGCGAGAAGAGAGAGAGCGCGAGAAGAGAGAGAGCGCGAGAAGAGAGAGAGCGCGAGAGAGAGAGAGCGCGAGAGAAGAGAGAGAGCGCGAGAGAGAGAGAGCGCGCGAGAGAGAGAGCGCGCGAGAGAGAGAGCGAGAGAGATAGACAGAGAAGACAGAGCGAGAGGCGGAGAGAGTGCGAGAGAAGACAGAGCGAGAGGCGGAGAGAGTGCGAGAGGAGAGCGAGAGGCGGAGAGAGCGCGCGAGGAGAGAGCGCGAGGAGAGAGCGCGAGGAGAGAGCGCGAGGAGAGAGCGCGAGGAGAGAGAGAGCGCGAGGAGAGAGAGAGCGCGAGGAGAGAGAGAGCGCGAGGAGAGAGAGAGCGCGAGGAGAGAGAGAGCGCGAGGAGAGAGAGAGCGCG
The DNA here is from genome assembly GCF_037043375.1 of Chiloscyllium plagiosum. Taxonomy (NCBI): domain Eukaryota; kingdom Metazoa; phylum Chordata; class Chondrichthyes; order Orectolobiformes; family Hemiscylliidae; genus Chiloscyllium; species Chiloscyllium plagiosum. The sequence goes on from NW_028270184.1 coordinate 1,819,263, forward strand.
AGGAGAGAGAGAGCGCGAGGAGAGAGAGAGCGCGAGGAGAGAGAGAGCGCGAGGAGAGAGAGAGCGCGAGGAGAGAGAGAGCGCGAGGAGAGAGAGAGCGCGAGGAGAGAGCGAGCGCGAGGAGAGAGCGAGCGCGAGGAGAGAGCGAGCGCGAGAAGAGAGCGAGCGAGCGCGAGAAGAGAGCGAGCGCGAGAAGAGAGCGAGCGCGAGAAGAGAGCGAGCGCGAGAAGAGAGCGAGCGCGAGAAGAGAGCGAGCGCGAGAAGAGAGCGAGCGCGAGAAGAGAGCGAGCGCGAGAAGAGAGCGAGCGCGAGAAGAGAGCGAGCGCGAGAAGAGAGCGAGCGCGAGAAGAGAGCGAGCGCGAGAAGAGAGCGAGCGCGAGAAGAGAGCGAGCGCGAGAAGAGAGCGAGCGCGAGAAGAGCGAGCGCGAGAAGAGAGCGAGCGCGAGAAGAGAGCGAGCGCGAGAAGAGAGCGAGCGCGAGAAGAGAGCGAGCGCGAGAAGAGAGCGAGCGCGAGAAGAGAGAGAGCGCGAGAAGAGAGAGAGCGCGAGAAGAGAGAGAGCGCGAGAAGAGAGAGAGCGCGAGAAGAGAGAGAGCGCGAGAGAGAGAGAGCGCGAGAGAGAGAGAGCGCGAGAGAGAGAGAGAGCGCGAGAGAGAGAGAGAGCGCGAGAGAGAGAGAGCGCGCGAGAGAGAGAAGCGCGCGAGAGAGAGAGCGCGCGAGAGAGAGAGCGGGAGAGATAGACAGAGAAGACAGAGCGAGAGGCGGAGAGAGTGCGAGAGAAGACAGAGCGAGAGGCGGAGAGAGTGCGAGAGGAGAGCGAGAGGCGGAGAGAGCGCGCGAGGAGAGCGCGCGAGGAGAGAGCGCGAGGAGAGAGAGAGCGCGAGGAGAGAGAGAGCGCGAGGAGAGAGAGAGCGCGAGGAGAGAGAGAGCGCGAGGAGAGAGAGAGCGCGAGGAGAGAGAGAGCGCGAGGAGAGAGAGAGCGCGAGGAGAGAGAGAGCGCGAGAAGAGAGCGAGCGCGAGAAGAGAGCGAGCGCGAGAAGAGAGCGAGCGCGAGAAGAGAGCGAGCGCGAGAAGAGAGCGAGCGCGAGAAGAGAGCGAGCGCGAGAAGAGAGAGAGCGCGAGAAGAGAGAGAGCGCGAGAAGAGAGAGAGCGCGAGAAGAGAGAGAGCGCGAAGAGAGAGAGAGCGCGAGAGAGAGAGAGAGCGCGAGAGAGAGAGCGCGCGAGAGAGAGAGCGCGCGAGAGAGAGAGAGCGCGCGAGAGAGAGAGAGCGCGCGAGAGAGAGAGCGCGCGAGAGAGAGAGAGCGCGCGAGAGAGAGAGAGCGCGCGAGAGAGAGAGAGAGAGAGCGCGCGAGAGAGAGAGAGAGAGAGCGCGCGAGAGAGAGAGAGAGCGCGCGCGAGAGAGAGAGAGAGCGCCGGCGAGAGAGAGAGAGAGAGCGCGCGAGAGAGAGAGAGAGCGCGCGCGAGAGAGAGAGAGAGCGCGCGAGAGAGAGAGAGAGAGAGCGCGCGAGAGAGAGAGAGCGCGCGAGAGAGAGAGAGCGCGTGAGAGAGAGAGAGAGCGCGCCGAGGAGAGAGCGCGCGAGGAGAGAGCGCGCGAGGAGAGAGCGCGCGAGGAGAGAGCGCGCGAGGAGAGAGCGCGAGGAGAGAGCGCGAGGAGAGAGCGCGCGAGGAGAGAGAGCGCGAGGAGAGAGAGCGCGAGGAGAGAGCGCGAGGAGAGAGCGCGAGGAGAGAGCGCGAGGAGAGAGCGCGAGGAGAGAGCGCGAGGAGAGAGCGCGAGGAGAGAGCGCGAGGAGAGAGCGCGAGGAGAGAGCGCGAGGAGAGAGCGCGAGGAGAGCGCGCGAGGAGAGCGCGCGAGGAGAGAGAGAGCGCGAGGAGAGAGAGAGCGCGAGAAGAGAGAGAGCGCGAGAAGAGAGCGAGCGCGAGAAGAGAGCGAGCGCGAGAAGAGAGCGAGCGCGAGAAGAGAGCGAGCGCGAGAAGAGAGCGAGCGCGAGAAGAGAGCGAGCGCGAGAAGAGAGCGAGCGCGAGGAGAGCGAGCGCGAGAAGAGAGCGAGCGCGAGAAGAGAGCGAGCGCGAGAAGAGAGCGAGCGCGAGAAGAGAGCGAGCGCGAGAAGAGAGCGAGCGCGAGAAGAGAGAGAGCGCGAGAAGAGAGAGAGCGCGAGAAGAGAGAGAGCGCGAGAGAGAGAGAGCGCGAGAGAGAGAGAGCGCGCGAGAGAGAGAGAGCGCGCGAGAGAGAGAGAGAGAGAGCGCGCGAGAGAGAGAGAGAGAGAGAGCGCGCGAGAGAGAGAGAGAGAGAGAGCGCGCGAGAGAGAGAGAGAGAGAGCGCGCGAGAGAGAGAGAGAGCGCGCGCGAGAGAGAGAGAGAGCGCGCGAGAGAGAGAGAGAGCGCGCGCGAGAGAGAGAGAGAGCGCGCGAGAGAGAGAGAGCGCGCGAGAGAGCGCGCGATGAGAGAGCGCGCGAGGAGAGAGCGCGCGAGGAGAGAGGCGCGCGAGGAGAGAGCGCGCGCGAGGAGAGAGCGCGCGAGGAGAGAGCGCGCGAGGAGAGAGCGCGCGAGGAGAGAGCGCGAGGAGAGAGCGCGAGGAGAGAGCGCGCGAGGAGAGAGAGCGCGAGGAGAGAGAGCGCGAGGAGAGAGAGAGAGAGCGCGCGAGAGAGAGCGCGCGAGAGAGAGAGAGCGCGCGAGAGAGCGCGCGATGAGAGAGCGCGCGAGGAGGAGCGCGCGAGGAGAGAGCGCGCGAGGAGAGAGCGCGCGCGAGGAGAGAGCGCGCGAGGAGAGAGCGCGCGAGGAGAGAGCGCGCGAGGAGAGAGCGCGAGGAGAGAGCGCGAGGAGAGAGCGCGCGAGGAGAGAGAGCGCGAGGAGAGAGAGCGCGAGGAGAGAGAGCGCGAGGAAGAGAGCGCGAGGAGAGAGCGCGAGGAGAGAGCGCGAGGAGAGAGCGCGAGGAGAGAGCGCGAGGAGAGAGCGCGAGGAGAGAGCGCGAGGAGAGCGCGCGAGGAGAGCGCGCGAGGAGAGCGCGCGAGGAGAGCGCGCGAGGAGAGCGCGCGAGGAGAGAGAGAGCGCGAGGAGAGAGAGAGCGCGAGAAGAGAGAGAGCGCGAGAAGAGAGAGAGCGCGAGAAGAGAGCGAGCGCGAGAAGAGAGCGAGCGCGAGAAGAGAGCGAGCGCGAGAAGAGAGCGAGCGCGAGGAGAGCGAGCGCGAGAAGAGAGCGAGCGCGAGAAGAGAGCGAGCGCGAGAAGAGAGCGAGCGCGAGAAGAGAGCGAGCGCGAGAAGAGAGCGAGCGCGAGAAGAGAGCGAGCGCGAGAAGAGAGAGAGCGCGAGAAGAGAGAGAGCGCGAGAGAGAGAGAGCGCGCGAGAGAGAGAGAGAGGCGCGAGAGAGAGAGAGAGCGCGAGAGAGAGAGAGCGCGCGAGAGAGAGAGCGCGCGAGAGAGAGAGCGCGCGAGAGAGAGAGCGGGAGAGATAGACAGAGAAGACAGAGCGAGAGGCGGAGAGAGTGCGAGAGAAGACAGAGCGAGAGGCGGAGAGAGTGCGAGAGGAGAGCGAGAGGCGGAGAGAGCGCGCGAGGAGAGCGCGCGAGGAGAGAGCGCGAGGAGAGAGCGCGAGGAGAGAGCGCGAGGAGAGAGAGCGCGAGGAGAGAGAGAGCGCGAGGAGAGAGAGAGCGCGAGGAGAGAGAGAGCGCGAGGAGAGAGAGAGCGCGAGGAGAGAGAGAGCGCGAGGAGAGAGAGAGCGCGAGGAGAGAGAGAGCGCGAGGAGAGAGAGAGCGCGAGGAGAGAGAGAGCGCGAGGAGAGAGAGAGCGCGAGGAGAGAGAGAGCGCGAGGAGAGAGAGAGCGCGAGGAGAGAGAGAGCGCGAGGAGAGAGAGAGCGCGAGGAGAGAGAGAGCGCGAGGAGAGAGAGAGCGCGAGGAGAGAGAGAGCGAGCGCGAGAAGAGAGCGAGCGCGAGAAGAGAGAGAGCGAGCGCGAGAAGAGAGCGAGCGCGAGAAGAGAGCGAGCGCGAGAAGAGAGCGAGCGCGAGAAGAGAGAGAGCGAGCGCGAGAAGAGAGCGAGCGCGAGAAGAGAGAGAGCGCGAGAAGAGAGCGAGCGCGAGAAGAGAGCGAGCGCGAGAAGAGAGCGAGCGCGAGAAGAGAGCGAGCGCGAGAAGAGAGCGAGCGCGAGAAGAGAGAGAGCGCGAGAAGAGAGAGAGCGCGAGAAGAGAGAGAGCGCGAGAGAGAGAGAGCGCGCGAGAGAGAGAGAGAGCGCGAGAGAGAGAGAGAGCGCGAGAGAGAGAGAGCGCGCGAGAGAGAGAGCGCGCGAGAGAGAGCGCGCGAGAGAGAGAGCGGGAGAGATAGACAGAGAAGACAGAGCGAGAGGCGGAGAGAGTGCGAGAGAAGACAGAGCGAGAGGCGGAGAGAGTGCGAGAGGAGAGCGAGAGGCGGAGAGAGCGCGCGAGGAGAGCGCGCGAGGAGAGAGCGCGAGGAGAGAGCGCGAGGAGAGAGAGCGCGAGGAGAGAGAGAGCGCGAGGAGAGAGAGAGCGCGAGGAGAGAGAGAGCGCGAGGAGAGAGAGAGCGCGAGGAGAGAGAGAGCGCGAGGAGAGAGAGAGCGCGAGGAGAGAGAGAGCGCGAGGAGAGAGAGAGCGCGAGGAGAGAGAGAGCGCGAGGAGAGAGAGAGAGCGCGAGGAGAGAGAGAGCGCGAGGAGAGAGAGAGCGCGAGGAGAGAGAGAGCGCGAGGAGAGAGAGAGCGAGCGCGAGAAGAGAGAGAGCGAGCGCGAGAAGAGAGCGAGCGCGAGAAGAGAGCGAGCGCGAGAAGAGAGCGAGCGCGAGAAGAGAGCGAGCGCGAGAAGAGAGCGAGCGCGAGAAGAGAGCGAGCGCGAGAAGAGAGCGAGCGCGAGAAGAGAGCGAGCGCGAGAAGAGAGCGAGCGCGAGAAGAGAGAGATCGCGAGAAGAGAGAGAGCGCGAGAAGAGAGAGAGCGCGAGAAGAGAGAGAGCGCGAGAGAGAGAGCGCGAGAGAGAGAGAGAGCGCGAGAGAGAGAGAGCGCGAGAGAGAGAGAGCGCGAGAGAGAGAGCGCGCGAGAGAGAGAGAGCGCGCGAGAGAGAGAGCGCGCGAGAGAGAGAGAGCGCGCGAGAGAGAGAGAGCGCGCGAGAGAGAGAGAGCGCGCGAGAGAGAGAGAGCGCGCGAGAGAGAGCGCGCGAGAGAGAGAGCGGGAGAGATAGACAGAGAAGACAGAGCGAGAGGCGGAGAGAGTGCGAGAGAAGACAGAGCGAGAGGCGGAGAGAGTGCGAGAGGAGAGCGAGAGGCGGAGAGAGAGCGCGAGGAGAGAGCGCGAGGAGAGAGCGCGAGGAGAGAGCGCGAGGAGAGAGAGCGCGAGGAGAGAGAGAGCGCAAGGAGAGAGAGAGCGCAAGGAGAGAGAGAGCGCGAGGAGAGAGAGAGCGCGAGGAGAGAGAGAGCGCGAGGAGAGAGAGAGCGCGAGGAGAGAGAGAGCGCGAGGAGAGAGAGAGCGCGAGGAGAGAGAGAGAGCGCGAGGAGAGAGAGAGCGCGAGGAGAGAGAGAGCGCGAGGAGAGAGAGAGCGCGAGGAGAGAGAGAGCGCGAGGAGAGAGAGAGCGAGCGCGAGAAGAGAGCGAGCGCGAGAAGAGAGAGAGCGAGCGCGAGAAGAGAGCGAGCGCGAGAAGAGAGCGAGCGCGAGAAGAGAGCGAGCGCGAGAAGAGAGCGAGCGCGAGAAGAGAGCGAGCGCGAGAAGAGAGCGAGCGCGAGAAGAGAGCGAGCGCGAGAAGAGAGCGAGCGCGAGAAGAGAGCGAGCGCGAGAAGAGAGAGATCGCGAGAAGAGAGAGAGCGCGAGAAGAGAGAGAGCGCGAGAGAGAGAGCGCGAGAGAGAGAGAGAGCGCGAGAGAGAGAGAGCGCGAGAGAGAGAGAGCGCGAGAGAGAGAGAGCGCGCGAGAGAGAGAGAGCGCGCGAGAGAGGAAGCGCGCGAGAGAGAGAGAGCGCGCGAGAGAGAGAGAGCGCGCGAGAGAGAGAGAGCGCGCGAGAGAGAGAGAGCGCGCGAGAGAGAGAGAGAGCGCGCGAGAGAGAGAGCGGGAGAGATAGACAGAGAAGACAGAGCGAGAGGCGGAGAGAGTGCGAGAGAAGACAGAGCGAGAGGCGGAGAGAGTGCGAGAGGAGAGCGAGAGGCGGAGAGAGCGCGCGAGGAGAGAGCGCGAGGAGAGAGAGAGCGCGAGGAGAGAGAGAGCGCGAGGAGAGAGAGAGCGCGAGGAGAGAGAGAGCGCGAGGAGAGAGAGAGCGCGAGGAGAGAGAGAGCGCGAGGAGAGAGAGAGCGCGAGGAGAGAGAGAGCGCGAGGAGAGAGAGAGCGCGAGGAGAGAGAGAGCGCGAGGAGAGAGAGAGCGCGAGGAGAGAGAGCGCGCGAGGAGAGAGAGCGCGCGAGGAGAGAGAGAGCGCGAGGAGAGAGAGAGCGCGAGGAGAGAGAGAGCGCGAGGAGAGAGAGAGCGCGAGGAGAGAGAGCGCGAGGAGAGAGAGAGCGCGAGGAGAGAGAGAGCGCGAGGAGAGAGAGAGCGCGAGGAGAGAGAGAGCGCGAGGAGAGAGAGAGCGCGAGGAGAGAGAGAGCGCGAGGAGAGAGAGAGCGCGAGGAGAGAGAGAGCGCGAGGAGAGAGAGCGCGAGGAGAGAGAGCGCGAGGAGAGAGAGAGCGCGAGAAGAGAGAGAGCGTGAGAGAGAGAGAGAGCGCGCGAGGAGAGAGAGCGCGAGGAGAGAGAGAGCGCGAGAAGAGAGAGAGCGTGAGAGAGAGAGAGAGCGCGCGAGGAGAGCGCGCGAGGAGAGCGCGCGAGGAGAGCGCGCGAGGAGAGCGCGCGAGGAGAGCACGCGAGGAGAGAGCGCGCGAGGACAGAGCGCGCGAGGAGAGAGCGCGCGAGGACAGAGCGCGCGAGGACAGAGCGCGCGAGGAGAGAGCGCGAGGAGAGAGCGCGAGGAGAGAGCGCGAGGAGAGAGCGCGAGGAGAGCGCGCGAGGAGAGCGCGCGAGGAGAGCGCGCGAGGAGAGCGAGAGCGCGAGGAGAGAGAGAGCGCGAGAAGAGAGAGAGCGCGAGAAGAGAGAGAGCGCGAGAAGAGAGAGAGCGCGAGAAGAGAGCGAGCGCGAGAAGAGAGCGAGCGCGAGAAGAGAGCGAGCGCGAGAAGAGAGCGAGCGCGAGGAGAGCGAGCGCGAGGAGAGCGAGCGCGAGGAGAGAGAGCGCGAGGAGAGAGAGCGCGAGGAGAGAGAGCGCGAGGAGAGAGAGCGCGAGGAGAGAGAGCGCGAGGAGAGAGAGCGCGAGGAGTGAGAGCGCGAGGAGTGAGAGCGCGAGGAGTGAGAGCGCGAGTAGTGAGAGCGCGAGGAGAGAGAGCGCGAGGAGAGAGCGCGAGGAGAGCGAGCGCGAGAAGAGAGCGAGCGCGAGGAGAGCGAGCGCGAGAAGAGAGCGAGCGCGAGAAGAGAGCGAGCGCGAGAAGAGAGCGAGCGCGAGAAGAGAGCGAGCGCGAGAAGAGAGCGAGCGCGAGAAGAGAGAGAGCGCGAGAAGAGAGCGAGCGCGAGAAGAGAGTGAGCGCGAGAAGAGAGTGAGCGCGAGAAGAGAGAGAGCGCGAGAAGAGAGAGAGCGCGAGAAGAGAGAGAGCGCGAGAAGAGAGAGAGCGCGAGAAGAGAGAGAGCGCGAGAAGAGAGAGAGCGCGAGAGAGAGAGAGAGCGCGAGAGAGAGAGAGAGCGCGAGAGAGAGAGAGAGCGCGAGAGAGAGAGAGAGCGCGAGAGAGAGAGAGCGCGAGAGAGAGAGAGCGCGAGAGAGAGAAGCGCGCGCGAGAGAGAGAGCGGGAGAGATAGACAGAGAAGACAGAGCGAGAGGCGGAGAGAGTGCGAGAGAAGACAGAGCGAGAGGCGGAGAGAGTGCGAGAGGAGAGCGAGAGGCGGAGAGAGCGCGCGAGGAGAGAGAGAGCGCGAGAGAGAGAGCGCGAGGAGAGAGAGAGCGCGAGAGAGAGAGAGCGCGAGAGAGAGAGAGAGCGCGAGAGAGAGAGCGCGAGAGAGAGAGCGCGAGAGAGAGAGAGAGCGCGAGAGAGAGAGAGAGCGCGAGAGAGAGAGCGCGCGCGAGAGAGAGAGCGGGAGAGATAGACAGAGAAGACAGAGCGAGAGGCGGAGAGAGTGCGAGAGAAGACAGAGCGAGAGGCGGAGAGAGTGCGAGAGAAGACAGAGCGAGAGGCGGAGAGAGTGCGAGAGGAGAGAGAGCGCGCGAGGAGAGAGAGCGCGCGAGGAGAGAGAGCGCGCGAGGAGAGAGAGCGCGCGAGGAGAGAGAGCGCGCGAGGAGAGAGAGAGCGCGAGGAGAGAGAGAGCGCGAGGAGAGAGAGAGCGCGCGGAGAGAGAGAGCGCGCGGAGAGAGAGAGCGCGGAGAGAGAGAGCGCGCGGAGAGAGAGAGCGCGCGGAGAGAGAGAGCGCGCGGAGAGAGAGAGCGCGCGGAGAGAGAGAGCGCGAGGAGAGAGAGAGCGCGAGGAGAGAGAGAGCGCGAGGAGAGAGAGAGCGCGAGGAGAGAGAGAGCGCGAGGAGAGAGAGAGCGCGAGGAGAGAGAGCGCGCGAGAGAGAGAGAGCGCGCGAGAGAGAGAGAGCGCGCGAGAGAGAGAGCGCGGAGAGAGAGAGCGCGAGAGAGAGAGAGCGCGCGAGAGAGAGAGAGCGCGCGAGAGAGAGAGAGCGCGGAGAGAGAGAGCGCGCGGAGAGAGAGAGCGCGAGAGAGAGAGAGCGCGCGGAGAGAGAGAGCGCGCGGAGAGAGAGAGCGCGCGGAGAGAGAGAGCGCGGGAGAGAGAGAGCGCGAGGAGAGAGAGAGCGCGAGGAGAGAGAGAGCGCGAGGAGAGAGAGAGCGCGAGGAGAGAGAGAGCGCGAGGAGAGAGAGAGCGCGAGGAGAGAGAGAGCGCGAGGAGAGAGAGAGCGCGAGGAGAGAGAGAGCGCGAGGAGAGAGAGAGCGCGAGGAGAGAGAGAGCGCGAGAGAGAGAGAGCGCGAGGAGAGAGAGCGCGAGGAGAGAGAGAGCGCGAGGAGAGAGAGAGCGCGAGGAGAGAGAGAGCGCGAGGAGAGAGAGAGCGCGAGGAGAGAGAGAGCGCGAGGAGAGAGAGAGCGCGAGGAGAGAGAGAGCGCGAGGAGAGAGAGAGCGCGAGAGAGAGAGAGAGCGCGAGGAGAGAGAGAGACGCGAGAGAGAGAGAGCGCGAGGAGAGAGAGAGCGCGAGAGAGAGAGAGCGCGAGGAGAGAGAGAGCGCGAGGAGAGAGAGAGCGCGAGGAGAGAGAGAGCGCGAGAGAGAGAGAGAGCGCGAGAGAGAGAGAGACGAGAGAAGAGAGAGAGCGCGAGAGAGAGAGAGCGCGAGAAGAGAGAGAGCGCGAGAGAGAGAGAGAGCGCGAGAGAGAGAGAGAGCGCGAGAGGAGAGAGAGCGCGAGAGAGAGAGAGAGCGCGAGAGAGAGAGAGCGCGAGAGAGAGAGAGCGCGAGAGAGAGCGCGCGCGAGAGAGAGAGCGGGAGAGATAGACAGAGAAGACAGAGCGAGAGGCGGGAGAGTGCGAGAGAAGACAGAGCGAGAGGCGAGAGAAGACAGAGCGAGAGGCGGAGAGAGTGCGAGAGGAGAGCGAGAGGCGGAGAGAGCGCGCGAGGAGAGAGAGAGCGCGAGGAGAGAGAGAGCGCGAGGAGAGAGAGAGCGCGAGAGAGAGAGAGCGCGAGAGAGAGAGAGAGCGCGAGAGAGAGAGCGCGAGAGAGAGAGCGCGAGAGAGAGAGAGAGCGCGAGAGAGAGAGAGAGCGCGAGAGAGAGAGCGCGCGCGAGAGAGAGAGCGGGAGAGATAGACAGAGAAGACAGAGCGAGAGGCGGAGAGAGTGCGAGAGAAGACAGAGCGAGAGGCGGAGAGAGTGCGAGAGAAGACAGAGCGAGAGGCGGAGAGAGTGCGAGAGGAGAGAGAGCGCGCGAGGAGAGAGAGCGCGCGAGGAGAGAGAGCGCGCGAGGAGAGAGAGCGCGCGAGGAGAGAGAGCGCGCGAGGAGAGAGAGAGCGCGAGGAGAGAGAGAGCGCGAGGAGAGAGAGAGCGCGCGGAGAGAGAGAGCGCGCGGAGAGAGAGAGCGCGCGGAGAGAGAGAGCGCGCGGAGAGAGAGAGCGCGCGGAGAGAGAGAGCGCGCGGAGAGAGAGAGCGCGAGGAGAGAGAGAGCGCGAGGAGAGAGAGAGCGCGAGGAGAGAGAGAGCGCGAGGAGAGAGAGAGCGCGAGGAGAGAGAGCGCGCGAAGAGAGAGAGCGCGCGAGAGAGAGAGAGCGCGCGAGAGAGAGAGCGCGAGAGAGAGAGCGCGAGAGAGAGAGACCGCGAGAGAGAGAGAGCGCGAGAGAGAGAGAGCGCGCGGAGAGAGAGAGCGCGCGGAGAGAGAGAGCGCGCGGAGAGAGAGAGCGCGCGGAGAGAGAGAGCGCGCGGAGAGAGAGAGCGCGCGGAGAGAGAGAGCGCGCGGAGAGAGAGAGCGCGCGGAGAGAGAGAGCGCGCGGAGAGAGAGAGCGCGAGGAGAGAGAGAGCGCGAGGAGAGAGAGAGCGCGAGGAGAGAGAGAGCGCGAGGAGAGAGAGAGCGCGAGGAGAGAGAGAGCGCGAAGAGAGAGAGCGCGCGGAGAGAGAGCGCGCGAAGAGAGAGAGCGCGAAGAGAGAGAGCGCGAGAGAGAGAGAGCGCGGGAGAGAGAGAGCGCGAGGAGAGAGAGAGCGCGAGGAGAGAGAGAGCGCGAGGAGAGAGAGCGCGCGAGGAGAGAGAGAGCGCGAGGAGAGAGAGAGCGCGAGGAGAGAGAGAGCGCGAGGAGAGAGAGAGCGCGAGGAGAGAGAGAGCGCGAGGAGAGAGAGAGCGCGAGGAGAGAGAGAGCGCGAGGAGAGAGAGAGCGCGAGGAGAGAGAGAGCGCGAGGAGAGAGAGAGCGCGAGGAGAGAGAGAGCGCGAGGAGAGAGAGAGCGCGAGGAGAGAGAGAGCGCGAGGAGAGAGAGAGCGCGAGGAGAGAGAGAGAGCGCGAGGAGAGAGAGAGAGCGCGAGGAGAGAGAGAGCGCGAGGAGAGAGAGAGCGCGAGGAGAGAGAGAGCGCGAGAGAGAGAGAGCGCGAGAGAGAGAGAGAGCGCGAGAGAGAGAGAGAGCGCGAGAGAGAGAGAGAGCGCGAGAGAGAGAGCGCGAGAGAGAGAGCGCGAGAGAGAGAGAGCGCGGAGAGAGAGAGAGAGCGCGAGAGAGAGAGCGCGCGCGAGAGAGAGAGCGGGAGAGATAGACAGAGAAGACAGAGCGAGAGGCGGAGAGAGTGCGAGAGAAGACAGAGCGAGAGGCGGAGAGAGTGCGAGAGGAGAGCGAGAGACGGAGAGAGCGCGCGAGGAGAGAGAGCGCGCGAGGAGAGAGAGCGCGCGAGGAGAGAGAGCGCGCGAGGAGAGAGAGAGCGCGAGGAGAGAGAGAGCGCGAGGAGAGAGAGAGCGCGAGGAGAGAGAGAGCGCGAGGAGAGAGAGAGCGCGAGGAGAGAGAGAGCGCGCGGAGAGAGAGAGCGCGCGGAGAGAGAGAGCGCGCGGAGAGAGAGAGCGCGCGGAGAGAGAGAGCGCGCGGAGAGAGAGAGCGCGAGGAGAGAGAGAGCGCGAGGAGAGAGAGAGCGCGAGGAGAGAGAGAGCGCGAGGAGAGAGAGCGCGCGGAGAGAGAGAGCGCGAGGAGAGAGAGAGCGCGAGGAGAGAGAGAGCGCGAGGAGAGAGAGAGCGCGAGGAGAGAGAGCGCGCGAAGAGAGAGAGCGCGCGAGAGAGAGAGAGCGCGCGAGAGAGAGAGAGCGCGCGAGAGAGAGAGAGCGCGCGAGAGAGAGAGCGCGAGAGAGAGAGCGCGAGAGAGAGAGAGCGCGAGAGAGAGAGAGCGCGAGAGAGAGAGAGCGCGAGAGAGAGAGAGCGCGCGGAGAGAGAGAGCGCGCGGAGAGAGAGAGCGCGCGGAGAGAGAGAGCGCGCGGAGAGAGAGAGCGCGCGGAGAGAGAGAGCGCGCGGAGAGAGAGAGCGCGAGGAGAGAGAGAGCGCGAGGAGAGAGAGAGCGCGAGGAGAGAGAGAGCGCGAGGAGAGAGAGAGCGCGAGGAGAGAGAGAGCGCGAAGAGAGAGAGCGCGCGGAGAGAGAGCGCGCGGAGAGAGAGAGCGCGAGAGAGAGAGAGCGCGGGAGAGAGAGAGCGCGAGGAGAGAGAGAGCGCGAGGAGAGAGAGAGCGCGAGGAGACAGAGCGCGCGAGGAGAGAGAGCGCGCGAGGAGAGAGAGAGCGCGAGGAGAGAGAGAGCGCGAGGAGAGAGAGAGCGCGAGGAGAGAGAGAGCGCGAGGAGAGAGAGAGCGCGAGGAGAGAGAGAGCGCGAGGAGAGAGAGAGCGCGAGGAGAGAGAGAGCGCGAGGAGAGAGAGCGCGAGGAGAGAGAGAGCGCGAGGAGAGAGAGAGCGCGAGGAGAGAGAGAGCGCGAGGAGAGAGAGAGCGCGAGGAGAGAGAGAGCGCGAGGAGAGAGAGAGCGCGAGGAGAGAGAGAGAGCGCGAGGAGAGAGAGAGAGCGCGAGGAGAGAGAGAGCGCGAGGAGAGAGAGAGCGCGAGGAGAGAGAGAGCGCGAGGAGAGAGAGAGCGCGAGGAGAGAGAGCGCGCGAAGAGAGAGAGCGCGCGAGAGAGAGAGAGCGCGCGAGAGAGAGAGCGCGAGAGAGAGAGCGCGAGAGAGAGAGAGCGCGAGAGAGAGAGAGCGCGAGAGAGAGAGAGCGCGAGAGAGAGAGAGCGCGAGAGAGAGAGAGCGCGAGAGAGAGAGAGCGCGCGGAGAGAGAGAGCGCGCGGAGAGAGAGAGCGCGCGGAGAGAGAGAGCGCGCGGAGAGAGAGAGCGCGCGGAGAGAGAGAGCGCGCGGAGAGAGAGAGCGCGCGGAGAGAGAGAGCGCGAGGAGAGAGAGAGCGCGAGGAGAGAGAGAGCGCGAGGAGAGAGAGAGCGCGAGGAGAGAGAGAGCGCGAGGAGAGAGAGAGCGCGAAGAGAGAGAGCGCGCGGAGAGAGAGCGCGCGAAGAGAGAGAGCGCGAGAGAGAGAGAGCGCGGGAGAGAGAGAGCGCGAGGGGAGAGAGAGCGCGAGGGGAGAGAGAGCGCGAGGAGAGAGAGCGCGCGAGGAGAGAGAGAGCGCGAGGAGAGAGAGAGCGCGAGGAGAGAGAGAGCGCGAGGAGAGAGAGAGCGCGAGGAGAGAGAGAGCGCGAGGAGAGAGAGAGCGCGAGGAGAGAGAGAGCGCGAGGAGAGAGAGAGCGCGAGGAGAGAGAGAGCGCGAGGAGAGAGAGAGCGCGAGGAGAGAGAGCGCGCGAGGAGAGAGAGAGCGCGAGAAGAGAGAGAGCGTGAGAGAGAGAGAGAGCGCGCGAGGAGAGCGCGCGAGGAGAGCGCGCGAGGAGAGCGCGCGAGGAGAGCACGCGAGGAGAGAGCGCGCGAGGACAGAGCGCGCGAGGAGAGAGAGCGCGAGGAGAGAGCGCGAGGACAGAGCGCGCGAGGACAGAGCGCGCGAGGACAGAGCGCGAGGAGAGAGCGCGAGGAGAGAGCGCGAGGAGAGAGCGCGAGGAGAGAGCGCGAGGAGAGCGCGCGAGGAGAGCGCGCGAGGAGAGCGCGCGAGGAGAGCGCGCGAGGAGAGCGCGCGAGGAGAGCGCGCGAGGAGAGAGAGAGCGCGAGGAGAGAGAGAGCGCGAGAAGAGAGAGAGCGCGAGAAGAGAGCGAGCGCGAGAAGAGAGCGAGCGCGAGAAGAGAGCGAGCGCGAGAAGAGAGCGAGCGCGAGAAGAGAGCGAGCGCGAGGAGAGCGCGCGAGGAGAGCGCGCGAGGAGAGCGCGCGAGGAGAGAGAGAGCGCGAGGAGAGAGAGAGCGCGAGAGAGAGAGAGCGCGAGAGAGAGAGAGAGCGCGAGAGAGAGAGCGCGAGAGAGAGAGCGCGAGAGAGAGAGAGAGCGCGAGAGAGAGAGAGAGCGCGAGAGAGAGAGCGCGCGCGAGAGAGAGAGCGGGAGAGATAGACAGAGAAGACAGAGCGAGAGGCGGAGAGAGTGCGAGAGAAGACAGAGCGAGAGGCGGAGAGAGTGCGAGAGGAGAGCGAGAGACGGAGAGAGCGCGCGAGGAGAGAGAGCGCGCGAGGAGAGAGAGCGCGCGAGGAGAGAGAGCGCGCGAGGAGAGAGAGCGCGCGAGGAGAGAGAGCGCGCGAGGAGAGAGAGCGCGCGAGGAGAGAGAGCGCGCGAGGAGAGAGAGCGCGCGAGGAGAGAGAGAGCGCGAGGAGAGAGAGCGCGCGCGGAGAGAGAGAGCGCGCGGAGAGAGAGAGCGCGCGGAGAGAGAGAGCGCGCGGAGAGAGAGAGCGCGCGGAGAGAGAGAGCGCGAGGAGAGAGAGAGCGCGAGGAGAGAGAGAGCGCGAGGAGAGAGAGAGCGCGAGGAGAGAGAGCGCGCGGAGAGAGAGAGCGCGAGGAGAGAGAGAGCGCGAGGAGAGAGAGAGCGCGAGGAGAGAGAGCGCGCGAAGAGAGAGAGCGCGCGAGAGAGAGAGAGCGCGCGAGAGAGAGAGAGCGCGCGAGAGAGAGAGAGCGCGCGAGAGAGAGAGAGCGCGCGAGAGAGAGAGAGCGCGCGAGAGAGAGAGAGCGCGCGAGAGAGAGAGCGCGAGAGAGAGAGCGCGAGAGAGAGAGAGCGCGAGAGAGAGAGAGCGCGAGAGAGAGAGAGCGCGAGAGAGAGAGAGCGCGAGAGAGAGAGAGCGCGAGAGAGAGAGAGCGCGAGAGAGAGAGAGCGCGAGAGAGAGAGAGCGCGCGGAGAGAGAGAGCGCGCGGAGAGAGAGAGCGCGCGGAGAGAGAGAGCGCGCGGAGAGAGAGAGCGCGCGGAGAGAGAGAGCGCGCGGAGAGAGAGAGCGCGCGGAGAGAGAGAGCGCGAGGAGAGAGAGAGCGCGAGGAGAGAGAGAGCGCGAGGAGAGAGAGAGCGCGAGGAGAGAGAGAGCGCGAGGAGAGAGAGAGCGCGAAGAGAGAGAGCGCGCGGAGAGAGAGCGCGCGAAGAGAGAGAGCGCGAGAGAGAGAGAGCGCGGGAGAGAGAGAGCGCGAGGAGAGAGAGAGCGCGAGGAGAGAGAGAGCGCGAGGAGAGAGAGCGCGCGAGGAGAGAGAGCGCGCGAGGAGAGAGAGAGCGCGAGGAGAGAGAGAGCGCGAGGAGAGAGAGAGCGCGAGGAGAGAGAGAGCGCGAGGAGAGAGAGCGCGAGGAGAGAGAGAGCGCGAGGAGAGAGAGAGCGCGAGGAGAGAGAGAGCGCGAGGAGAGAGAGAGCGCGAGGAGAGAGAGAGCGCGAGGAGAGAGAGAGAGCGCGAGGAGAGAGAGAGAGCGCGAGGAGAGAGAGAGCGCGAGGAGAGAGAGAGCGCGAGGAGAGAGAGAGCGCGAGGAGAGAGAGAGCGCGAGGAGAGAGAGAGCGCGAGGAGAGAGAGAGCGCGAGGAGAGAGAGAGCGCGAGGAGAGAGAGCGCGCGAGGAGAGAGAGAGCGCGAGAAGAGAGAGAGCGTGAGAGAGAGAGAGAGCGCGCGAGGAGAGCGCGCGAGGAGAGCGCGCGAGGAGAGCGCGCGAGGAGAGCGCGCGAGGAGAGCGCGCGAGGAGAGCGCGCGAGGAGAGCGCGCGAGGAGAGCGCGCGAGGAGAGCACGCGAGGAGAGCACGCGAGGAGAGAGCGCGCGAGGAGAGAGCGCGCGAGGAGAGAGAGCGCGAGGAGAGAGCGCGAGGAGAGAGCGCGCGAGGACAGAGCGCGCGAGGACAGAGCGCGCGAGGAGAGAGCGCGAGGAGGAGGAGAGCGCGCGAGGAGAGCGCGCGAGGAGAGCGCGCGAGGAGAGCGCGCGAGGAGAGCGCGCGAGGAGAGCACGCGAGGAGAGCACGCGAGGAGAGAGCGGGCGAGGAGAGAGCGCGCGAGGAGAGAGCGCGCGAGGAGAGAGAGCGCGAGGAGAGAGCGCGAGGAGAGAGCGCGCGAGGACAGAGCGCGCGAGGACAGAGCGCGCGAGGAGAGAGCGCGAGGAGAGAGCGCGAGGAGAGAGCGCGAGGAGAGAGCGCGAGGAGAGAGCGCGAGGAGAGAGCGCGAGGAGAGCGCGCGAGGAGAGCGCGCGAGGAGAGCGCGCGAGGAGAGCGCGCGAGGAGAGCGCGCGAGGAGAGAGAGAGCGCGAGGAGAGAGAGAGCGCGAGAAGAGAGAGAGCGCGAGAAGAGAGCGAGCGCGAGAAGAGAGCGAGCGCGAGAAGAGAGCGAGCGCGAGAAGAGAGCGAGCGCGAGGAGAGCGAGCGCGAGGAGAGAGAGCGCGAGGAGAGCGAGCGCGAGGAGAGAGAGCGCGAGGAGAGAGAGCGCGAGGAGAGAGAGCGCGAGGAGAGAGAGCGCGAGGAGAGAGAGCGCGAGGAGAGAGAGCGCGAGGAGAGAGAGCGCGAGGAGAGAGAGCGCGAGGAGTGAGAGCGCGAGGAGTGAGAGCGCGAGGAGTGAGAGCGCGAGGAGTGAGAGCGCGAGGAGTGAGAGAGCGCGAGGAGAGAGAGAGCGCGAGGAGAGAGAGAGCGAGCGCGAGAAGAGAGCGAGCGCGAGAAGAGAGCGAGCGCGAGAAGAGAGCGAGCGCGAGAAGAGAGCGAGCGCGAGAAGAGAGCGAGCGCGAGAAGAGAGCGAGCGCGAGAAGAGAGAGAGCGCGAGAAGAGAGAGAGCGCGAGAAGAGAGAGAGCGCGAGAAGAGAGAGAGCGCGAGAAGAGAGAGAGCGCGAGAGAGAGAGCGCGAGAGAGAGAGAGAGCGCGAGAGAGAGAGAGAGCGCGAGAGAGAGAGAGCGCGAGAGAGAGAGAGCGCGAGAGAGAGAGAGCGAGCGAGAGAGCGCGCGAGAGAGAGAGAGCGCGCGAGAGAGAGAGAGCGCGCGAGAGAGAGAGAGCGCGCGAGAGAGAGAGAGCGCGCGAGAGAGAGAGAGCGCGCGAGAGAGAGAGCGCGCGAGAGAGAGAGCGCGCGAGAGAGAGAGAGCGCGCGAGAGAGAGAGAGCGCGCGAGAGAGAGAGAGAGCGCGCGAGAGAGAGAGCGGGAGAGATAGACAGAGAAGACAGAGCGAGAGGCGGAGAGAGTGCGAGAGAAGACAGAGCGAGAGGCGGAGAGAGTGCGAGAGGAGAGCGAGAGGCGGAGAGAGCGCGCGAGGAGAGAGAGAGCGCGAGGAGAGAGAGAGCGCGAGGAGAGAGAGAGCGCGAGGAGAGAGAGAGCGCGAGGAGAGAGAGAGCGCGAGGAGAGAGAGAGCGCGCGGAGAGAGAGAGCGCGAGGAGAGAGAGAGCGCGAGGAGAGAGAGAGCGCGAGGAGAGAGAGAGCGCGAGGAGAGAGAGAGCGCGAGGAGAGAGAGAGCGCGAGGAGAGAGAGAGCGCGAGGAGAGAGAGAGCGCGAGGAGAGAGAGAGCGCGAGGAGAGAGAGAGCGCGAGGAGAGAGAGAGCGCGAGGAGAGAGAGAGCGCGAGGAGAGAGAGAGCGCGAGGAGAGAGAGAGCGCGAGGAGAGAGAGAGCGCGAGGAGAGAGAGAGCGCGAGGAGAGAGAGAGCGCGAGGAGAGAGAGAGCGCGAGGAGAGAGAGAGCGCGAGGAGAGAGAGAGCGCGAGGAGAGAGAGAGCGCGAGGAGAGAGAGAGCGCGAGGAGAGAGAGAGCGCGAGGAGAGAGAGAGCGCGAGGAGAGAGAGAGCGCGAGGAGAGAGAGAGCGTGAGAGAGAGAGAGAGCGCGCGAGGAGAGCGCGCGAGGAGAGCGCGCGAGGAGAGCGCGCGAGGAGAGCGCGCGAGGAGAGCACGCGAGGAGAGAGCGCGCGAGGACAGAGCGCGCGAGGAGAGAGAGCGCGAGGAGAGAGCGCGAGGAGAGAGCGCGCGAGGACAGAGCGCGCGAGGACAGAGCGCGCGAGGAGAGAGCGCGAGGAGAGAGCGCGAGGAGAGAGCGCGAGGAGAGAGCGCGAGGAGAGCGCGCGAGGAGAGCGCGCGAGGAGAGAGAGAGCGCGAGGAGAGAGAGCGCGAGGAGAGAGAGCGCGAGGAGAGAGAGCGCGAGGAGAGAGAGCGCGAGGAGAGAGAGCGCGAGGAGAGAGAGCGCGAGGAGAGAGAGCGCGAGGAGAGAGAGCGCGAGGAGAGAGAGCGCGAGGAGTGAGAGCGCGAGGAGTGAGAGCGCGAGGAGTGAGAGCGCGAGGAGTGAGAGCGCGAGTAGTGAGAGCGCGAGGAGAGAGAGCGCGAGGAGAGAGCGCGAGGAGAGCGAGCGCGAGAAGAGAGCGAGCGCGAGGAGAGCGAGCGCGAGAAGAGAACGAGCGCGAGAAGAGAGCGAGCGCGAGAAGAGAGCGAGCGCGAGAAGAGAGAGCGCGAGGAGAGAGAGCGCGAGGAGAGAGAGCGCGAGGAGAGAGAGCGCGAGGAGAGAGAGCGCGAGGAGAGAGAGCGCGAGGAGAGAGAGCGCGAGGAGAGAGAGCGCGAGGAGAGAGAGCGCGAGGAGAGAGAGCGCGAGGAGAGAGAGCGCGAGGAGTGAGAGCGCGAGGAGTGAGAGCGCGAGGAGTGAGAGCGCGAGGAGTGAGAGCGCGAGGAGTGAGAGCGCGAGGAGTGAGAGCGCGAGTAGTGAGAGCGCGAGGAGAGAGAGCGCGAGGAGAGAGCGCGAGGAGAGCGAGCGCGAGAAGAGAGCGAGCGCGAGGAGAGCGAGCGCGAGAAGAGAGCGAGCGCGAGAAGAGAGCGAGCGCGAGAAGAGAGCGAGCGCGAGAAGAGAGAGAGCGCGAGAAGAGAGTGAGCGCGAGAAGAGAGTGAGCGCGAGAAGAGAGAGAGCGCGAGAAGAGAGAGAGCGCGAGAAGAGAGAGAGCGCGAGAAGAGAGAGAGCGCGAGAAGAGAGAGAGCGCGAGAAGAGAGAGAGCGCGAGAAGAGAGAGAGCGCGAGAGAGAGAGAGAGCGCGAGAGAGAGAGAGAGCGCGAGAGAGAGAGAGAGCGCGAGAGAGAGAGAGAGCGCGAGAGAGAGAGAGCGCGAGAGAGAGAGAGCGCGAGAGAGAGAGCGCGCGCGAGAGAGAGAGCGGGAGAGATAGACAGAGAAGACAGAGCGAGAGGCGGAGAGAGTGCGAGAGAAGACAGAGCGAGAGGCGGAGAGAGTGCGAGAGGAGAGCGAGAGGCGGAGAGAGCGCGCGAGGAGAGAGAGCGCGCGAGGAGAGAGAGAGCGCGAGGAGAGAGAGAGCGCGAGGAGAGAGAGAGCGCGAGGAGAGAGAGAGCGCGAGAGAGAGAGAGCGCGAGAGAGAGAGAGAGCGCGAGAGAGAGAGCGCGAGAGAGAGAGCGCGAGAGAGAGAGAGAGCGCGAGAGAGAGAGAGAGCGCGAGAGAGAGAGCGCGCGCGAGAGAGAGAGCGGGAGAGATAGACAGAGAAGACAGAGCGAGAGGCGGAGAGAGTGCGAGAGAAGACAGAGCGAGAGGCGGAGAGAGTGCGAGAGGAGAGCGAGAGACGGAGAGAGCGCGCGAGGAGAGAGAGCGCGCGAGGAGAGAGAGCGCGCGAGGAGAGAGAGCGCGCGAGGAGAGAGAGCGCGCGAGGAGAGAGAGCGCGCGAGGAGAGAGAGCGCGCGAGGAGAGAGAGCGCGCGAGGAGAGAGAGCGCGCGAGGAGAGAGTGCGCGCGAGGAGAGAGAGCGCGCGAGGAGAGAGAGAGCGCGAGGAGAGAGAGAGCGCGAGGAGAGAGAGAGCGCGCGGAGAGAGAGAGCGCGCGGAGAGAGAGAGCGCGCGGAGAGAGAGAGCGCGAGGAGAGAGAGAGCGCGAGGAGAGAGAGAGCGCGCGGAGAGAGAGAGCGCGCGGAGAGAGAGAGCGCGCGGAGAGAGAGAGCGCGCGGAGAGAGAGAGCGCGCGGAGAGAGAGAGCGCGCGGAGAGAGAGAGCGCGCGGAGAGAGAGAGCGCGCGGAGAGAGAGAGCGCGAGGAGAGAGAGAGCGCGAGGAGAGAGAGAGCGCGAGGAGAGAGAGAGCGCGAGGAGAGAGAGCGCGCGAAGAGAGAGAGCGCGCGAAGAGAGAGAGCGCGCGAGAGAGAGAGAGCGCGCGAGAGAGAGAGAGCGCGCGAGAGAAAGAGCGCGAGAGAGAGAGAGCGCGAGAGAGAGAGAGCGCGAGAGAGAGAGAGCGCGAGAGAGAGAGAGCGCGAGAGAGAGAGAGCGCGAGAGAGAGAGAGCGCGAGAGAGAGAGAGCGCGCGGAGAGAGAGAGCGCGCGGAGAGAGAGAGCGCGCGGAGAGAGAGAGCGCGCGGAGAGAGAGAGCGCGAGGAGAGAGAGAGCGCGAGGAGAGAGAGAGCGCGAGGAGAGAGAGCGCGCGAGGAGAGAGAGCGCGCGAGGAGAGAGAGAGCGCGAGGAGAGAGAGAGCGCGAGGAGAGAGAGAGCGCGAGGAGAGAGAGAGCGCGAGGAGAGAGAGAGCGCGAGGAGAGAGAGAGCGCGAGGAGAGAGAGAGCGCGAGGAGAGAGAGAGCGCGAGGAGAGAGAGAGCGCGAGGAGAGAGAGAGAGCGCGAGGAGAGAGAGAGAGCGCGAGGAGAGAGAGAGCGCGAGGAGAGAGAGAGCGCGAGGAGAGAGAGAGCGCGAGGAGAGAGAGAGCGCGAGGAGAGAGAGAGCGCGAGGAGAGAGAGAGCGCGAGGAGAGAGAGAGCGCGCGAGGAGAGAGAGAGCGCGCGAGGAGAGAGAGCGCGCGAGGAGAGAGAGAGCGCGAGGAGAGAGAGAGCGCGAGGAGAGAGAGAGCGCGAGGAGAGAGAGAGCGCGCGGAGAGAGAGAGCGCGCGGAGAGAGAGAGCGCGCGGAGAGAGAGAGCGCGCGGAGAGAGAGAGCGCGCGGAGAGAGAGAGCGCGAGGAGAGAGAGAGCGCGAAGAGAGAGAGCGCGCGAAGAGAGAGAGCGCGCGAAGAGAGAGAGCGCGCGAAGAGAGAGAGCGCGCGAAGAGAGAGAGCGCGCGAAGAGAGAGAGCGCGCGAAGAGAGAGAGCGCGCGAAGAGAGAGAGCGCGCGAAGAGAGAGAGAGCGCGAAGAGAGAGAGAGCGCGAAGAGAGAGAGAGCGCGAAGAGAGAGAGAGCGCGAAGAGAGAGAGAGCGCGAGCGAGAGAGAGCGCGAAGAGAGAGAGAGCGCGAGCGAGAGAGAGCGCGAGCGAGAGAGAGCGCGAGCGAGAGAGAGCGAGCGCGAGAGAGAGAGAGAGCGCGCGAGAGAGAGAGAGAGCGCGCGCGAGAGAGAGAGAGAGCGCGCGAGAGAGAGAGCGGGAGAGATAGACAGAGAAGACAGAGCGAGAGGCGGAGAGAGAGCGCGAGGAGAGAGAGAGCGCGAGGAGAGAGAGAGCGCGAGGAGAGAGAGAGCGCGAGGAGAGAGAGAGCGCGAGGAGAGAGAGAGCGCGAGGAGAGAGAGAGCGCGAGGAGAGAGAGAGCGCGAGGAGAGAGAGAGCGCGAGGAGAGAGAGAGCGCGAGGAGAGAGAGAGCGCGAGGAGAGAGAGAGCGCGAGGAGAGAGAGAGCGCGAGGAGAGAGAGAGCGCGAGGAGAGAGAGAGCGCGAGGAGAGAGAGCGCGCGAGGAGAGAGAGCGCGCGAGGAGAGAGAGAGCGCGAGGAGAGAGAGAGCGCGAGGAGAGAGAGAGCGCGAGGAGAGAGAGAGCGCGAGGAGAGAGAGAGCGCGAGGAGAGAGAGAGCGCGAGGAGAGAGAGAGCGCGAGGAGAGAGAGAGCGCGAGGAGAGAGAGAGCGCGAGGAGAGAGAGAGCGCGAGGAGAGAGAGAGCGCGAGGAGAGAGAGAGCGCGAGGAGAGAGAGAGCGCGAGGAGAGAGAGAGCGCGAGGAGAGAGAGAGCGCGAGGAGAGAGAGAGCGCGAGGAGAGAGAGAGCGCGAGGAGAGAGAGAGCGCGAGGAGAGAGAGAGCGCGAGGAGAGAGAGAGCGCGAGGAGAGAGAGAGCGCGAGGAGAGAGAGAGCGCGAGGAGAGAGAGAGCGCGAGGAGAGAGAGAGCGCGAGGAGAGAGAGAGCGCGAGGAGAGAGAGAGCGAGGAGAGAGAGAGCGCGAGGAGAGAGAGAGCGCGAGAAGAGAGAGAGCGTGAGAGAGAGAGAGAGCGCGCGAGGAGAGCGCGCGAGGAGATCGCGCGAGGAGAGCGCGCGAGGAGAGCGCGCGAGGAGAGCGCGCGAGGAGAGCGCGCGAGGAGAGCACGCGAGGAGAGCACGCGAGGAGAGAGCGCGCGAGGACAGAGCGCGCGAGGAGAGAGAGCGCGAGGAGAGAGCGCGAGGAGAGAGCGCGCGAGGACAGAGCGCGCGAGGACAGAGCGCGCGAGGACAGAGCGCGCGAGGAGAGAGCGCGAGGAGAGAGCGCGAGGAGAGAGCGCGAGGAGAGAGCGCGAGGAGAGCGCGCGAGGAGAGCGCGCGAGGAGAGCGCGCGAGGAGAGCGCGCGAGGAGAGCGCGCGAGGAGAGCGCGCGAGGAGAGAGAGAGCGCGAGGAGAGAGAGAGCGCGAGAAGAGAGAGAGCGCGAGAAGAGAGAGAGCGCGAGAAGAGAGCGAGCGCGAGAAGAGAGCGAGCGCGAGAAGAGAGAGAGCGCGAGAAGAGAGAGAGCGCGAGAAGAGAGCGAGCGCGAGAAGAGAGCGAGCGCGAGAAGAGAGCGAGCGCGAGAAGAGAGCGAGCGCGAGAAGAGAGCGAGCGCGAGGAGAGCGAGCGCGAGGAGAGCGAGCGCGAGGAGAGAGAGCGCGAGGAGAGAGAGCGCGAGGAGAGAGAGCGCGAGGAGAGAGAGCGCGAGGAGAGAGAGCGCGAGGAGAGAGAGCGCGAGGAGAGAGAGCGCGAGGAGAGAGAGCGCGAGGAGTGAGAGCGCGAGGAGTGAGAGCGCGAGGAGTGAGAGCGCGAGGAGTGAGAGCGCGAGTAGTGAGAGCGCGAGGAGAGAGAGCGCGAGGAGAGAGCGCGAGGAGAGCGAGCGCGAGAAGAGAGCGAGCGCGAGGAGAGCGAGCGCG
Organism: Chiloscyllium plagiosum; assembly: GCF_037043375.1. Taxonomy (NCBI): domain Eukaryota; kingdom Metazoa; phylum Chordata; class Chondrichthyes; order Orectolobiformes; family Hemiscylliidae; genus Chiloscyllium; species Chiloscyllium plagiosum. The sequence continues at coordinate 1,842,026 of NW_028270184.1, forward strand.
AGAAGAGAGCGAGCGCGAGAAGAGAGCGAGCGCGAGAAGAGAGCGAGCGCGAGAAGAGAGCGAGCGCGAGAAGAGAGCGAGCGCGAGAAGAGAGCGAGCGCGAGAAGAGAGCGAGCGCGAGAAGAGAGAGAGCGCGAGAAGAGAGAGAGCGCGAGAAGAGAGAGAGCGCGAGAAGAGAGAGAGCGCGAGAAGAGAGTGAGCGCGAGAAGAGAGAGAGCGCGAGAAGAGAGAGAGCGCGAGAAGAGAGAGAGCGCGAGAAGAGAGAGAGCGCGAGAAGAGAGAGAGCGCGAGAAGAGAGAGAGCGCGAGAGAGAGAGAGAGCGCGAGAGAGAGAGAGAGCGCGAGAGAGAGAGAGAGCGCGAGAGAGAGCGCGAGAGAGAGAGAGCGCGAGAGAGAGAGAGCGCGAGAGAGAGAGCGCGCGCGAGAGAGAGAGCGGGAGAGATAGACAGAGAAGACAGAGCGAGAGGCGGAGAGAGTGCGAGAGAAGACAGAGCGAGAGGCGGAGAGAGTGCGAGAGGAGAGCGAGAGGCGGAGAGAGCGCGCGAGGAGAGAGAGAGCGCGAGGAGAGAGAGAGCGCGAGGAGAGAGAGAGCGCGAGAGAGAGAGAGCGCGAGAGAGAGAGAGCGCGAGAGAGAGAGAGAGCGCGAGAGAGAGAGCGCGAGAGAGAGAGCGCGAGAGAGAGAGAGCGCGAGAGAGAGAGAGAGAGAGCGCGAGAGAGAGAGCGCGCGAGAGAGAGAGAGCGGGAGAGATAGACAGAGAAGACAGAGCGAGAGGCGGAGAGAGTGCGAGAGAAGACAGAGCGAGAGGCGGAGAGAGTGCGAGAGGAGAGCGAGAGACGGAGAGAGCGCGCGAGGAGAGAGAGGCGCGCGAGGAGAGAGAGCGCGCGAGGAGAGAGAGCGCGCGAGGAGAGAGAGCGCGCGAGGAGAGAGAGAGCGAGAGGAGAGAGAGAGCGCGAGGAGAGAGAGAGCGCGAGGAGAGAGAGAGCGCGAGGAAGAGAGAGCGCGCGGAGAGAGAGAGCGCGCGGAGAGAGAGAAGCGCGCGAGAGAGAGAGCGCGCGGAGAGAGAGAGCGCGAGGAGAGAGAGAGCGCGAGGAGAGAGAGAGCGCGAGGAGAGAGAGAGCGCGAGAGAGAGAGAGCGCGAGAGAGAGAGAGCGCGAGGAGAGAGAGAGCGCGAGGAGAGAGAGAGCGCGCGAGAGAGAGAGCGCCGCGAGAGAGAGAGCGCGCGAGAGAGAGAGAGCGCGCGAGAGAGAGAGCGGCGAGAGAGAGAGAGCGCGAGAGAGAGAGAGAGCGCAGGAGAGAGAGCGCGAGAGAGAGAGAGCGCAGAGAGAGAGAGCGCGAGAGAGAGAGCGCGAGGAGAGAGAGAGCGCGAGAGAGAGAGAGCGCGAGGAGAGAGAGAGCGCGAGAGAGAGAGAGCGCGAGAGAGAGAGAGCGCGAGGAGAGAGGAGAGCGCGAGGAGAGAGAGAGCGCGAGAGAGAGAGAGCGCGAGAGAGAGAGAGCGCGAGAGAGAGAGAGCGCGAGGAGAGAGAGAGCGCGAGGAGAGAGAGAGCGCGAGGAGAGAGAGAGCGCGAGGAGAGAGAGAGCGCGAGGAGAGAGAGAGCGCGAGGAGAGAGAGAGCGCGAGGAGAGAGAGAGCGCGAGGAGAGAGAGAGCGCGAGGAGAGAGAGCGCGAGGAGAGAGAGAGCGCGAGGAGAGAGAGAGCGCGAGGAGAGGAGAAGAGAGCGCGAGGAGAGAGAGAGCGCGAGGAGAGAGAGAGCGCGAGGAGAGAGAGAGCGCGAGGAGAGAGAGAGCGCGAGGAGAGAGAGAGCGCGAGGAGAGAGAGAGCGCGAGGAGAGAGAGAGCGCGAGGAGAGAGAGAGCGCGAGGAGAGAGAGAGCGCGAGGAGAGAGAGAGCGCGAGGAGAGAGAGAGCGCGAGGAGAGAGAGAGAGCGCGAGGAGAGAGAGAGCGCGAGAGAGAGAGAGCGCGAGGAGAGAGAGAGAGCGCGAGGAGAGAGAGAGCGCGAGAGAGAGAGCGCGAGGAGAGAGAGAGCGCGAGGAGAGAGAGAGCGCGGGAGAGCGCGAAGAGAGAGAGAGCGCGAGAGAGAGGAGAGAACGCGAGGAGAGAGAGAGCGCGCGAGAGAGAGAGCGCGCGAGAGAGAGAGAGCGCGAGGAGAGAGAGAGCGCGAGAGAGAGAGAGCGCGAGGAGAGAGAGAGCGCGCGAGAGAGAGAGAGCGGCGAGAGAGAGAGAGCGCGAGAGAGAGAGAGCGCGAGGAGAGAGAGAGCGCGAGGAGAGAGAGAGCGCGAGAGAGAGAGAGCGCGGAGAGAGAGAGAGCGCGGGAGAGAGAGCGCGGAGAGAGAGGGCGAGGGGCGCAGGAGGAGAGAGAGAGCGCGCGAGGAGAGAGAGAGCGCGAGGAGAGAGAGAGCGCGAGGAGAGAGAGAGCGCGAGAGAGAGAGAGCGCGCGGAGAGAGAGAGCGCGCAGGAGAGAGAGAGCGCGGAGAGACGCGGAGAGAGAGAGCGCGCGGAGAGAGAGAGCGCGCGGAGAGAGAGAGCGCGCGGAGAGAGAGAGCGCGCGGAGAGAGAGAGCGCGCGGAGAGAGAGAGCGCGCGGAGAGAGAGAGCGCGCGGAGAGAGAGAGCGCGCGGAGAGAGAGAGCGCGCGGAGAGAGAGAGCGCGCGGAGAGAGAGAGCGCGCGGAGAGAGAGAGCGCGAGGAGAGAGAGCGCGCGAAGAGAGAGAGCGCGCGAAGAGAGAGAGCGCGCGAAGAGAGAGAGAGCGCGAAGAGAGAGAGAGCGCGAAGAGAGAGAGAGCGCGAAGAGAGAGAGAGCGCGAAGAGAGAGAGAGCGCGAAGAGAGAGAGAGCGCGAAGAGAGAGAGAGCGCGAGCGAGAGAGAGCGCGAAGAGAGAGAGAGCGCGAGCGAGAGAGAGCGCGAGCGAGAGAGAGCGCGAGCGAGAGAGAGCGAGCGCGAGAGAGAGCGAGCGCGAGAGAGAGCGAGCGCGAGAGAGAGCGAGCGCGAGAGAGAGAGCGCGCGAGAGAGAGAGAGAGAGAGAGCGCGCGAGAGAGCGGGAGAGATAGACAGAGAAGACAGAGCGAGAGGCGGAGAGAGTGCGAGAGAAGACAGAGCGAGAGGCGGAGAGAGTGCGAGAGGAGAGCGAGAGGCGGAGAGAGCGCGCGAGGAGAGAGCGCGAGGAGAGAGAGAGCGCGAGGAGAGAGAGAGCGCGAGGAGAGAGAGAGCGCGAGGAGAGAGAGAGCGCGAGGAGAGAGAGAGCGCGAGGAGAGAGAGAGCGCGAGGAGAGAGAGAGCGCGAGGAGAGAGAGAGCGCGAGGAGAGAGAGCGCGCGAGGAGAGAGAGCGCGCGAGGAGAGAGAGCGCGCGAGGAGAGAGAGAGCGCGAGGAGAGAGAGAGCGCGAGGAGAGAGAGAGCGCGAGGAGAGAGAGAGCGCGAGGAGAGAGAGAGCGCGAGGAGAGAGAGAGCGCGAGGAGAGAGAGAGCGCGAGGAGAGAGAGCGCGCGAGAGAGAGAGAGCGCGCGAGAGAGAGAGCGCGCGCGAGAGAGAGAGAGCGCGAGAGAGAGAGAGAGCGCGAGAGAGAGAGAGCGCGAGAGAGAGAGCGCGAGAGAGAGAGAGCGCGAGAGAGAGAGAGCGCGAGAGAGAGAGAGCGCGAGAGAGAGAGAGCGCGCGGAGAGAGAGAGCGCGCGGAGAGAGAGAGCGCGCGGAGAGAGAGAGCGCGAGGAGAGAGAGAGCGCGAGGAGAGAGAGAGCGCGAGGAGAGAGAGAGCGCGAGGAGAGAGAGAGCGCGAGGAGAGAGAGAGCGCGAGGAGAGAGAGAGCGCGAGGAGAGAGAGAGCGCGAGGAGAGAGAGAGCGCGAGGAGAGAGAGAGCGCGAGGAGAGAGAGAGCGCGAGGAGAGAGAGAGCGCGAGGAGAGAGAGAGCGCGAAGAGAGAGAGCGCGAGGAGAGAGAGAGCGCGAGGAGAGAGAGAGCGCGAGGAGAGAGAGAGCGCGAGGAGAGAGAGAGCGCGAGGAGAGAGAGAGCGCGAGGAGAGAGAGAGAGCGCGAGGAGAGAGAGAGAGCGCGAGGAGAGAGAGAGCGCGAGGAGAGAGAGAGCGCGAGGAGAGAGAGAGCGCGAGGAGAGAGAGAGCGCGAGGAGAGAGCGCGAGGAGAGAGAGAGCGCGCGAGGAGAGAGAGCGCGCGAGGAGAGAGAGAGCGCGCGAGGAGAGAGAGAGCGCGAGGAGAGAGAGAGCGCGAGGAGAGAGAGAGCGCGAGGAGAGAGAGAGCGCGCGGAGAGAGAGAGCGCGCGGAGAGAGAGAGCGCGCGGAGAGAGAGAGCGCGCGGAGAGAGAGAGCGCGCGGAGAGAGAGAGCGCGCGGAGAGAGAGAGCGCGCGGAGAGAGAGAGCGCGCGGAGAGAGAGAGCGCGAGGAGAGAGAGCGCGCGAAGAGAGAGAGCGCGCGAAGAGAGAGAGCGCGCGAAGAGAGAGAGCGCGCGAAGAGAGAGAGCGCGCGAAGAGAGAGAGAGCGCGAAGAGAGAGAGAGCGCGAAGAGAGAGAGAGCGCGAAGAGAGAGAGAGCGCGAAGAGAGAGAGAGCGCGAGGAGAGAGCGCGAGGAGAGAGAGAGCGCGCGAGGAGAGAGAGCGCGCGAGGAGAGAGAGAGCGCGCGAGGAGAGAGAGAGCGCGCGAGGAGAGAGAGAGCGCGAGGAGAGAGAGAGCGCGAGGAGAGAGAGAGCGCGAGGAGAGAGAGAGCGCGAGGAGAGAGCGCGAGGAGAGAGAGAGCGCGCGAGGAGAGAGAGCGCGCGAGGAGAGAGAGAGCGCGCGAGGAGAGAGAGAGCGCGAGGAGAGAGAGAGCGCGAGGAGAGAGAGAGCGCGCGGAGAGAGAGAGCGCGCGGAGAGAGAGAGCGCGCGGAGAGAGAGAGCGCGCGGAGAGAGAGAGCGCGCGGAGAGAGAGAGCGCGCGGAGAGAGAGAGCGCGCGGAGAGAGAGAGCGCGCGGAGAGAGAGCGCGAGGAGAGAGAGCGCGCGAAGAGAGAGAGCGCGCGAAGAGAGAGAGCGCGCGAAGAGAGAGAGCGCGCGAAGAGAGAGAGCGCGCGAAGAGAGAGAGAGCGCGAAGAGAGAGAGAGCGCGAAGAGAGAGAGAGCGCGAAGAGAGAGAGAGCGCGAAGAGAGAGAGAGCGCGAAGAGAGAGAGAGCGCGAGGAGAGAGAGAGCGCGCGAGGAGAGAGAGCGCGCGAGGAGAGAGAGCGCGCGAGGAGAGAGAGAGCGCGCGAGGAGAGAGAGAGCGCGAGGAGAGAGAGAGCGCGAGGAGAGAGAGAGCGCGCGGAGAGAGAGAGCGCGCGGAGAGAGAGAGCGCGCGGAGAGAGAGAGCGCGCGGAGAGAGAGAGCGCGCGGAGAGAGAGAGCGCGAGGAGAGAGAGCGCGCGAAGAGAGAGAGCGCGCGAAGAGAGAGAGCGCGCGAAGAGAGAGAGCGCGCGAAGAGAGAGAGCGCGCGAAGAGAGAGAGCGCGCGAAGAGAGAGAGCGCGCGAAGAGAGAGAGAGCGCGAAGAGAGAGAGAGCGCGAAGAGAGAGAGAGCGCGAAGAGAGAGAGAGCGCGAAGAGAGAGAGAGCGCGAGCGAGAGAGAGCGCGAAGAGAGAGAGAGCGCGAGCGAGAGAGAGCGCGAGCGAGAGAGAGCGCGAGCGAGAGAGAGCGCGAGCGAGAGAGAGCGAGCGCGAGAGAGAGCGAGCGCGAGAGAGAGCGAGCGCGAGAGAGAGCGAGCGCGAGAGAGAGCGAGCGCGAGAGAGAGAGCGCGCGAGAGAGAGAGAGAGCGCGCGAGAGAGAGAGCGGGAGAGATAGACAGAGAAGACAGAGCGAGAGGCGGAGAGAGTGCGAGAGAAGACAGAGCGAGAGGCGGAGAGAGTGCGAGAGGAGAGCGAGAGGCGGAGAGAGCGCGCGAGGAGAGAGCGCGAGGAGAGAGAGAGCGCGAGGAGAGAGAGAGCGCGAGGAGAGAGAGAGCGCGAGGAGAGAGAGAGCGCGAGGAGAGAGAGAGCGCGAGGAGAGAGAGAGCGCGAGGAGAGAGAGAGCGCGAGGAGAGAGAGAGCGCGAGGAGAGAGAGAGCGCGAGGAGAGAGAGAGCGCGAGGAGAGAGAGAGCGCGAGGAGAGAGAGAGCGCGAGGAGAGAGAGAGCGCGAGGAGAGAGAGCGCGCGAGGAGAGAGAGCGCGCGAGGAGAGAGAGCGCGCGAGGAGAGAGAGAGCGCGAGGAGAGAGAGAGCGCGAGGAGAGAGAGAGCGCGAGGAGAGAGAGAGCGCGAGGAGAGAGAGAGCGCGAGGAGAGAGAGAGCGCGAGGAGAGAGAGAGCGCGAGGAGAGAGAGAGCGCGAGGAGAGAGAGAGCGCGAGGAGAGAGAGAGCGCGAGGAGAGAGAGAGCGCGAGGAGAGAGAGAGCGCGAGGAGAGAGAGAGCGCGAGGAGAGAGAGAGCGCGAGGAGAGAGAGAGCGCGAGGAGAGAGAGAGCGCGAGGAGAGAGAGAGCGCGAGGAGAGAGAGAGCGCGAGGAGAGAGAGAGCGCGAGGAGAGAGAGAGCGCGAGGAGAGAGAGAGCGCGAGGAGAGAGAGAGCGCGAGGAGAGAGAGAGCGCGAGGAGAGAGAGAGCGCGAGGAGAGAGAGAGCGCGAGGAGAGAGAGCGCGAGGAGAGAGAGAGCGCGAGGAGAGAGAGAGCGCGAGGAGAGAGAGAGCGCGAGAAGAGAGAGAGCGTGAGAGAGAGAGAGAGCGCGCGAGGAGAGCGCGCGAGGAGAGCGCGCGAGGAGAGCACGCGAGGAGAGAGCGCGCGAGGACAGAGCGCGCGAGGACAGAGCGCGCGAGGACAGAGCGCGCGAGGACAGAGCGCGCGAGGAGAGAGAGCGCGAGGAGAGAGCGCGAGGACAGAGCGCGCGAGGACAGAGCGCGCGAGGACAGAGCGCGCGAGGAGAGAGCGCGAGGAGAGAGCGCGAGGAGAGAGCGCGAGGAGAGAGCGCGAGGAGAGCGCGCGAGGAGAGCGCGCGAGGAGAGCGCGCGAGGAGAGCGCGCGAGGAGAGAGAGAGCGCGAGGAGAGAGAGAGCGCGAGAAGAGAGAGAGCGCGAGAAGAGAGAGAGCGCGAGAAGAGAGCGAGCGCGAGAAGAGAGCGAGCGCGAGAAGAGAGCGAGCGCGAGAAGAGAGCGAGCGCGAGAAGAGAGCGAGGAGAGCGAGCGCGAGGAGAGAGAGCGCGAGGAGAGAGAGCGCGAGGAGAGAGAGCGCGAGGAGAGAGAGCGCGAGGAGTGAGAGCGCGAGGAGTGAGAGCGCGAGGAGTGAGAGCGCGAGGAGTGAGAGCGCGAGTAGTGAGAGCGCGAGGAGAGAGAGCGCGAGGAGAGAGCGCGAGGAGAGCGAGCGCGAGAAGAGAGCGAGCGCGAGAAGAGAGCGAGCGCGAGAAGAGAGCGAGCGCGAGAAGAGAGCGAGCGCGAGAAGAGAGCGAGCGCGAGAAGAGAGAGAGCGCGAGAAGAGAGTGAGCGCGAGAAGAGAGTGAGCGCGAGAAGAGAGAGAGCGCGAGAAGAGAGAGAGCGCGAGAAGAGAGAGAGCGCGAGAAGAGAGAGAGCGCGAGAGAGAGAGAGAGCGCGAGAGAGAGAGAGCGCGAGAGAGAGAGAGAGCGCGAGAGAGAGAGAGAGCGCGAGAGAGAGAGAGCGCGAGAGAGAGAGAGCGCGAGAGAGAGAGCGCGCGCGAGAGAGAGAGCGGGAGAGATAGACAGAGAAGACAGAGCGAGAGGCGGAGAGAGTGCGAGAGAAGACAGAGCGAGAGGCGGAGAGAGTGCGAGAGGAGAGCGAGAGGCGGAGAGAGCGCGCGAGGAGAGAGAGAGCGCGAGGAGAGAGAGAGCGCGAGGAGAGAGAGAGCGCGAGAGAGAGAGAGCGCGAGAGAGAGAGAGAGCGCGAGAGAGAGAGCGCGAGAGGGAGAGCGCGAGAGAGAGAGAGAGCGCGAGAGAGAGAGCGCGCGCGAGAGAGAGAGCGCGCGCGAGAGAGAGAGCGGGAGAGATAGACAGAGAAGACAGAGCGAGAGGCGGAGAGAGTGCGAGAGAAGACAGAGCGAGAGGCGGAGAGAGTGCGAGAGGAGAGCGAGAGACGGAGAGAGCGCGCGAGGAGAGAGAGCGCGCGAGGAGAGAGAGCGCGCGAGGAGAGAGAGCGCGCGAGGAGAGAGAGCGCGCGAGGAGAGAGAGAGCGCGAGGAGAGAGAGAGCGCGAGGAGAGAGAGAGCGCGAGGAGAGAGAGAGCGCGAGGAGAGAGAGAGAGCGCGCGGAGAGAGAGAGCGCGCGGAGAGAGAGAGCGCGCGGAGAGAGAGAGCGCGCGGAGAGAGAGAGCGCGCGGAGAGAGAGAGCGCGCGGAGAGAGAGAGCGCGAGGAGAGAGAGAGCGCGCGGAGAGAGAGAGCGCGAGGAGAGAGAGAGCGCGAGGAGAGAGAGAGCGCGAGGAGAGAGAGAGCGCGAGGAGAGAGAGCGCGCGAAGAGAGAGAGCGCGCGAAGAGAGAGAGCGCGCGAGAGAGAGAGAGCGCGCGAGAGAGAGAGAGCGCGCGAGAGAGAGAGCGCGAGAGAGAGAGAGCGCGAGAGAGAGAGAGCGCGAGAGAGAGAGAGCGCGAGAGAGAGAGAGCGCGAGAGAGAGAGAGCGCGCGAGAGAGAGAGCGCGAGAGAGAGAGAGCGCGCGGAGAGAGAGAGCGCGCGGAGAGAGAGAGCGCGCGGAGAGAGAGAGCGCGCGGAGAGAGAGAGCGCGCGGAGAGAGAGAGCGCGCGGAGAGAGAGAGCGCGCGGAGAGAGAGCGCGCGGAGAGAGAGAGCGCGAGGAGAGAGAGAGCGCGAGGAGAGAGAGAGCGCGAGGAGAGAGAGAGCGCGAGGAGAGAGAGAGCGCGAGGAGAGAGAGAGCGCGAGGAGAGAGAGAGCGCGAGGAGAGAGAGAGCGCGAGGAGAGAGAGAGCGCGAAGAGAGAGAGCGCGCGGAGAGAGAGCGCGCGAAGAGAGAGAGCGCGAGAGAGAGAGAGCGCGGGAGAGAGAGAGCGCGAGGAGAGAGAGAGCGCGAGGAGAGAGAGCGCGCGAGGAGAGAGAGAGCGCGAGGAGAGAGAGAGCGCGAGGAGAGAGAGAGCGCGAGGAGAGAGAGAGCGCGCGGAGAGAGAGAGCGCGAGGAGAGAGAGAGCGCGAGGAGAGAGAGAGCGCGAGGAGAGAGAGAGCGCGAGGAGAGAGAGAGCGCGAGGAGAGAGAGAGCGCGAGGAGAGAGAGAGCGCGAGGAGAGAGAGAGCGCGAGGAGAGAGAGAGCGCGAGGAGAGAGAGAGCGCGAGGAGAGAGAGAGCGCGAGGAGAGAGAGAGAGCGCGAGGAGAGAGAGAGAGCGCGAGGAGAGAGAGAGCGCGAGGAGAGAGAGAGCGCGAGGAGAGAGAGAGCGCGAGGAGAGAGAGAGCGCGAGGAGAGAGAGAGCGCGCGAGGAGAGAGAGCGCGCGAGGAGAGAGAGAGCGCGCGAGGAGAGAGAGCGCGCGAGGAGAGAGAGAGCGCGAGGAGAGAGAGAGCGCGAGGAGAGAGAGAGCACGAGGAGAGAGAGAGCGCGCGGAGAGAGAGAGCGCGCGGAGAGAGAGAGCGCGCGGAGAGAGAGCGCGCGCGGAGAGAGAGAGCGCGCGGAGAGAGAGAGCGCGCGGAGAGAGAGAGCGCGCGGAGAGAGAGAGCGCGCGGAGAGAGAGAGCGCGCGGAGAGAGAGAGCGCGCGGAGAGAGAGAGCGCGCGGAGAGAGAGAGCGCGAGGAGAGAGAGCGCGCGAAGAGAGAGAGCGCGCGAAGAGAGAGAGCGCGCGAAGAGAGAGAGCGCGCGAAGAGAGAGAGCGCGCGAAGAGAGAGAGAGCGCGAAGAGAGAGAGAGCGCGAGCGAGAGAGAGCGCGAAGAGAGAGAGAGCGCGAGCGAGAGAGAGCGCGAGCGAGAGAGAGCGCGAGCGCGAGAGAGAGCGAGCGCGAGAGAGAGCGAGCGCGAGAGAGAGCGAGCGCGAGAGAGAGAGAGCGCGAGAGAGAGAGAGCGCGAGAGAGAGAGAGCGCGAGAGAGAGAGAGCGCGAGAGAGAGAGAGCGCGAGAGAGAGAGAGCGCGAGAGAGAGAGAGCGCGAGAGAGAGAGAGCGCGAGAGAGAGAGAGAGCGCGAGAGAGAGAGAGCGCGAGAGAGAGAGCGCGAGAGAGAGAGCGCGAGAGAGAGAGCGCGAGAGAGAGAGCGCGAGAGAGAGAGCGCGAGAGAGAGAGAGCGCGAGAGAGAGAGCGCGAGAGAGAGAGCGCGAGAGAGAGAGAGCGAGAGAGAGAGAGCGAGAGAGAGCGAGCGCGAGAGAGAGAGAGCGAGCGCGAGAGAGAGAGAGCGAGCGCGAGAGAGAGAGAGCGAGCGCGAGAGAGAGAGAGCGCGAGAGAGAGTGAGCGAGAGACAGAGAGAGCGCGAGCGAGAGACAGAGAGAGCGCGAGCGAGAGACAGAGAGAGCGCGAGCGAGAGAGCGAGCGAGAGTCAGAGAGAGCAAGCGAGAGACACAGAGAGCGCGAGCGAGAGACAGAGAGCGCGAGCGAGAGGCAGAGAGAGCGCGAGCGAGAGGCAGAGAGAGCGCGAGCGAGAGGCAGAGAGAGCGCGAGCGAGAGGCAGAGAGCGCGCGAGCGAGAGGCAGAGAGCGCGCGAGCGAGGCGCAGAGAGCGCGCGAGCGAGGCGCAGAGAGCGCGCGAGCGAGAGGCAGAGAGAGCGCGAGCGAGAGGCAGAGAGCGCGCGAGCGAGAGGCAGAGAGCGCGCGAGCGAGAGGCAGAGAGCGCGCGAGCGAGAGGCAGAGAGCGCGCGAGCGAGAGGCAGAGAGAGCGCGAGCGAGAGGCAGAGAGAGCGCGAGCGAGAGGCAGGGAGCGCGCGAGCGAAGGGCAGAGAGCGCGCGAGCGAAGGGCAGAGAGCGCGCGAGCGAAGGGCAGAGAGCGCGCGAGCGAAGGGCAGAGAGCGTGCGAGCGAAGGGCAGAGAGCGCGCGAGCGAGAGGCAGAGAGAGCGCGAGCGAGAGACAGAGAGAGCGCGAGCGAGAGACAGAGAGAGCGCGAGCGAGAGAGCGAGCGAGAGTCAGAGAGAGCGAGCGAGAGACACAGAGAGCGCGAGCGAGAGACAGAGAGAGCGCGAGCGAGAGACAGAGAGAGCGCGAGCGAGAGACAGAGAGAGAGCGAGCGAGAGTCAGAGAGAGCGAGCGAGAGACACAGAGAGCGCGAGCTAGAGACATAGAGCGCGAGCTAGAGACATAGAGCGCGAGCGAGAGACAGAGAGAGCGCGAGCGAGAGACAGAGAGAGCGCGAGCGAGAGACAGAGAGAGCGCGAGCGAGAGACAGAGAGAGCGCGAGCGAGAGTCAGAGAGAGCGCGAGCGAGAGACAGAGAGAGCGCGAGCGAGAGACAGAGAGAGCGCGCGAGCGAGAGACAGAGAGAGCGAGCGAGTGAGCGACAGAGCGCAAGCGAGAGACAGACAAACAGAGCGCGAGCCAGACTGACAGAGAGCGTGCGAGGGACAGGCAGAGAGGGACAGGCAGAGAGGGACAGGCAGAGAGGGACAGGCAGAGAGGGACAGGCAGAGAGGGACAGGCAGAGAGGGACAGGCAGAGAGGGACAGAGAAACGCCACAGTCAGAGACAGCAAGAGAGCATATGAAAAAAAGAGAGGGGGGGAGGAGGAGGAGGCCGGCCCCAATCTAGTAAACTGCAGTCAAGATGGAGTCAGAGGGGAAAAAACATGCCTGACCAAACCACCTGATTTCTTGGGTGGAAGTTACTGTAATAGAGCTAGTATCTAACAAAATTACATAGCCCTCCCTTTATTCTGAAACACACACAAACATTAACATTCTTGCTCACAAGGCCTCCTCAAACCCTCCTTAGTCCACCAGAATTATTAGTGCTGACACTGCACCAAGTGCCACATATTAACTTGCCACGTCACTCACGTCCTTCAGTTTCACTTTGTGGAGCAGCACAGAGCAGCTGTTCCAGCTTTACCCACAAGGTGGCCCCGTAAAGCATCTCCCTGAGCACCACCATCACATGGAGCCACCCAGTGACCACAGCCAACATGGTGATGAGATTATATCCTCCACGGAGAAACCCAGGATAGAGGAGGAGATGTTCTGCCCATCATTCCTAAGCCAACACATTTATACTATCAGCCTCTCGCCAATGCTCCATATCTCGATCTGCTGCAAATGCAGAAGAACCTTGATTATCCAAAGGACATGGGTGGGGAGTATTTTATTCCGTTAATTGGAATCGGGTGTTTGATTATCCAGAAAACAGTTTCGCCAAGCATCAGGACCTTGCAATCTTGCCAGGTAATCAGGATCCCTCTGTGTTCACCGTATTTTTCCTCAGAAGATTACTACACACCCTACTTCAAACCAACCACGTGGCAAAAATGGTTGCATGCTCCAAACTCCCCTGGGGAAAGCAGTAATACCACTGGGCTGGATACCTAGAACCCCCAGGATAACCGACAGAACTGCACAGAGCTGGAAGTCAGAAACAACAACAAAAACTGCTGGAAAAACTCAGCAGGTCTGGCAGCACCTGTGCAGAGAAATCAGAGGTAACATGTTGGGTCACTCGACCTGAAAGGTTACTTCTGATTTCTCTCCACAGATGCTGCCAGACCTGCTAAGCTTTTCCAGCAATCCCTGTTTTTGTTTCCAATGTTAATGTTCTGGGGGCCACGGATTCAAATCCCATTCCAGCAGAAGGTGTAATTTGAAATGAATAAAGATCTGGAATGAACCTAATGGTGACCCTCGCAATGGTAACCGCTACCAATTGTAAAATCTGGTGCCCTTTTGGGAAGGAAATCTAATGCCCTCATGCAGTCTGGCCTACACGTGACTCCACATCAACCTGGTCAACTCAAACATCCACTTGGCAATTAGGGACAGGCAAATGTTGTCCCAGCGAGTGATGCCCACATCCCATGAACAAATAAAGAAATTTCTCTCCCATCAAATTGGTGAGCCCTCATCACAGACTCCTGGCCAGGACGTGTAACCTGCAGTTCAGTCATGTATCGTACATCACAAATGTCTCTCAACATCCTCCTTTTACCTTTAAGGCAATCAGTTCCACTAAATCAGTCACACGTAGACAGCCACTAATGTCCCTAAAGTTCTTCAAACAAGCAGTATCAGTATTTGAAACCGAGGCAAAGCATGGGAAGAGGGTAGATATTTTAATGAGCATCTTGAAGAAAGAGGGAAGGACAGAGAGAGAGAGAGAGAGAGAGAGAGAGAGAGAGAGAGAGAAGAGAATGTCAGGTAATGGGGCTGAGAACACAGAACAGTACAGAGCACTACAGGCCCTTCGCACCTTGATGTTGCGCCGACCTGTCAAACAATTGGCTCGCTGAAAGAAGACAGAGGGTGGTGGTTGATGGGAAATGTTCATTCTGGAGCTCAGTTACCAGTGGGGTACCGCAAAGATCTGCTTTGGGGCCACTGCTGTTCGTCATTTTTATAAATGACCTAGATGAGGGCGTAGAAGGATGGGTTAGTAAATTTGTGGATGACACTAAGGTCAGTAGAGTTGTGAATAGTGATGAAGGATGTTGTAGGTTACAGAGGGACATAGATAAGCTGTAGAGCTGGGCTGAGAGATGGCCAATGGAGTTTAATGTGGAAAAGTGTGAGGCGATTCACTTTGGAAGGAGCAACAGAAATGCAGAGTATTGGGCTAATGGTAAACTTCTTGGTAGTGTAGACGAGCAGAGAGATCTCTGTGTCCATGTACACAGATCCCTGAAAGTTGCCACCCAGGCTGATAGAGTTGTTAAGAAGGTATAGAGTGTGTTAGCTTTTATTGGGAAAGGGATTGAGTTTCGGAGCCATGAGGTCATGCTGCAGCTGTACAAACCTCTGGTGCGGTCGCACTTGGAGTATTGCGTACAGTTCTGGTCACCGCACTATAGGAAGAATGTGGAGGCTTTGGAAAGGGTTCAGAGGAGATTTACCAGGATGTCGCCTGGTATAGAGGGAAGGTCTTACGGGGAAAGGCTGAGGGACTTGAGGCTCTTTTTGTCAAAGAGAAGAAGGTGAGAGGTGACTTAATAGAGACATACCAGATGATCAGAGGGTTAGATAGGGTGGACAGTGAGAGCCTTTTTCCTCGGATGATGATGGAGGGGACATCGCTTTAAATTGAGGAGTGATAGATACAGAACAGATGTCAGAGGTAGTGTCTTTACTCAGAGAGTAGCAAGGATGTGGAATGGCCTGCCTGCAACAGTAGTAGATTCGCTAACTCTATAGGGCATTTAAATGGTCATTGGATAGACATACGGATGGTAATGGAATAGTGCAGGTTAGCAGATGGCACAGAATAATGAGAATAAGGTGGCATCAAATGTTAGGAACATAGGACTCAGCAGCAGGAATGAGCCCTTCGATACTGCGCCACCATTTAATAAGATTCGGCTTGATCTGATAATGGCTTCAGTCTCATTGTCCTGTCTGCACTTTGTAATGTCCAACTCCCTTGCCTCACACAGAGAGGATTACAGAGATCCAGAGAGTCCTGCAGCTGATTCTGGTGGTGTGGCCACGGAAGGAATCGAAAACAACGTTTTAAAAATACGTTTCTAAAATTGACATGTTGCTGGACTGTAAGGAGCACAGATGATTAGGACTTGGTGCAGTTTGTTAGTATTGACTTATGTTGCAACATGGGAGGCCAATGGAGGGTGCACTGAAAAACTTAAGTCAGGAGGGAACAAGAAAGGGAAGTTAAACATTAATATCTTAACAATTAAATCCATTCCAAGGGGTTGTCTGCAAATAATGTAACTTGCTGCACACGTACCTGTTAATCTCCTCTGCTCCCATATGAAAGAGAACATCAGTTGAAGTCACAGCAAAGACTACCTCGTTGATGTTCAATGTGCAAGGATCGGAAACAAAATGGACACGCTGTCAGAAAAGGTAAACACACCATTTAGAGGAAGATCGTTACTGCTACACACACTACCTCTATAGTAACCACACCTGGGCTCAAGGATTGGCCCCTCAAATAAGGTACAATTTATCCAGAAAAACACCCTCCTGACACTTGGTCCGTTAGTCATACCCAAGCCTGAACTGAACCATGGACAAAATCTAATTCTCGCAGGAAGTGTTGCTCCTAATATTTACCCACCATCTCAACTGACATAATATTCTGTTATCATCTTCACGGCAAGGGAGCGGCGCGCTGTCACAGGGTGGGCGCCGAGGGAGTGGCACGCTCCGAGTGAGCGGTACACTGTTGAAGGGTGGGTGCTGAGGTAGTGTTACTTTGCACGAATATCAGTGATGAGGGAGTGATGTACTACCTAAGGGAATGGCACAGCATGTTGCCAGAGGTGCCAACTTCTGGCACCCCACCTCAAAGTACAGCCGACAGTAATAAATCAGAAGGTCATGGGTTCAAGCAGCAACGCAGAGGTAGGAGCAAGTAACCCAAACTGACCACCGGCCGAGGGTCAGCGCCGAAGAAATGGCCGCATCGGCCAAGGGTCAGCGCCGAAGAAGGGCCGCATCGGCCGAGGGAGGGCCGCATCGGCCGAGGGTCAGCGCCGAGGGAGGGCCGCATCGGCCAAGGGTCAGCGCCGAGGGAGGGCCGCATCGGCCAAGGGTCAGCGTCGAGGGAGGGCCGCACCGCCCGAGGCTCAGCGCCGAGGGAACGTCGCACCGCCGGAGGGTCAGCGCCGGGGGAACACGGCATTTCCGGAGGGTCAGGGCGGAGGGAACGCGGCACCTCCCAAGGGAACGCGGCATCGCCGGAGGGTCAGGGCCGAGGGAACGTGGCATCGCCGGAAGGTCAGCATGTCGCATGTTTGGAGGGTCAGGGCCGAGGGAACGCGGCATCGCCAGAGGGTCAGGGCCGAGGGAACGCGGCATCGCCAGAGGGTCAGGGCCGAGGGAACGCGGCATCGCCAGAGGGTCAGGGCCGAGGGAACGCGGCATCGCCAGAGGGTCAGGGCCGAGGGAACGCGGCATCGCCAAAGGGTCAGGGCCGAGGGAACGCGGCATCGCCAGAGGGTCAGGGCCGAGGGAACGCGGCATCGCCAGAGGGTCAGGGCCGAGGGAACGCGGCATCGCCAGAGGGTCAGGGCCGAGGGAACGCGGCATCGCCAGAGGGTCAGGGCCGAGGGAACGCGGCATCGCCGGAGGGTCAGGGAGACTCTCTTTTAGATGAGACATTAAGCCAAGGCCCTATAGGCGCACTCAGGTCAAAGTGTAAACCAACGTGCAGTATTTGGACAGGCAGCAGGGGACAATTCTCCACATTGCCCTTGGGCTGATTTCTGATCCTCACTCACATGGTTGTTTCTGATGGGCAGACTGTGCACATGGAAACGTGCCTCTGGCTTGTGAGCGACATTATGATTGGTGATGACCCTTTCAGGCTAGTGTTTAAACACTCCCTGAGGGAATGACAACAACAATCAGCTTTCAAAGTCCTCTTGGTGTGAGGAAACCAATAACCTGAGAACTACTCTCAGGCCAGTACCTTAAATGCTGATTATTTACAACAATGAGGCTTTTGTTACTTTAGAAAGGTAAAAAAACACACACACAGGCACACATCTGTTTTAAACAGCACCTTTAACCCAGTAAAGCAGCTCTGCCTCGGAACAGAAGGATGCTTTGAGAGATACCTGCCCCTGGCATACCCTCTGCCAGAGGGAAGAGCAGCCCCAGCTTTGTACACTGGATCGGTGATAGCCACTGCTCCAGCTGCAAGGGTATTTCAATCTCCACACACTGTACCACAGACTGTGCCCCAGAGCATCGAGTGCTGTTTATTGTCCAACATGCTCCTGGTACCTGCTCTACAGGACCTCTCTGGGCATCCTCAATTGGTTGGAGTTTCTTCCCTGCCTCAACATACTGACCAATCAGGTCAGCGTAGTGGTGACATTCCATTCCCCGCTCGTCACAGGCAAAGCTAGCACCTGTTGCCCACCCCAAGCTGCCACACTGGTCTGGGAATGGAGTCACCTACACCGACGAAGGACAGCAGATTTCTGTCAATGAGCTGGCTTTGTTTTGAACTGGAATCAGTCAGCCTCCTGCGTCAGAGGCTGAGGGACATGGATAGGGTAAATAGACAAAGTTTTTTTTCCTGGAGTCCAGAACTAGAGGCCACTGGCTGAGGGTGAGAGGGGAAAAATTTAAAAGGGACCCCAGACCCAAGGAGCAACTTTTTCACACAGAGAGGGATCTGTGTATGGAATGAGCAGCCAGAGGAAGTTGTGGAGGCTGGTACAATGACAACATTTAAAAGGCATCTGGATGGCTAAGTGAATAGGAAGGGTTTGGAGGGATTTGGGCCAAGTGCTGGTAAGTGGGACTAGATTAGGTTAGGATATCTGGTCAGCATGGAGGAGTTGGGCTGAAGGGTTTTGTTTCCGTGATGTACATCTCTATTACTATGACACTTTTACTGACCCAGGCTTTGTTGTTTTAAAATCACTCCCGTTTGCTCATTAACTTGACTGGAATTTTCAGGTGGCCCACAGTGGGAGTTGAACTCAGGATTTCTGGGGGGCACTGATTCTGTGGTGGTAACATTACTGGATGAGTAATCCAGAACCCCAGACCTGTGTTCTGAAGGCTATGTCAGATGGTGAAATTTGAGTTCAGTAATAATCTGGAATTAAGTGCTGGATCTAATGGAGACTATTGTCACCATGGTCAATTATTGTAAAAACCCATGTATTTTAGCAAATGAAATCAGTCACCCTTCCCTGGTCAGGCCTACATCAACTCCAGATACACAGCAACATGGGTGACTCTTAAATTCCCTCTGAAATGGCCTGGTTTGTATCAAACTGCAGTCACAACAACTAGAGAACAGTTGATAACATTCCACAAATGAACTGGATTAGAAAGCTTAGAATTAACACTGCAGCCAAGGGGTTTAAAGGCAGATGCAGAGAAGGATGGTTGAAAGGTGGAATACCTCCTTGTCTTCCTTAGACGGCTCAAAGCAGTGGAATGGCGCCTGAGGATACACAAAATCATGGTGAACATCCCTCAGTGATGGCACGACCACAAGATGAGACCCTGAGCTGAACAGAAACCATGCATTTAGAGAGGCAAGCTACATGAAGAGTCCTTAAGTTTTATATCTCCCCCCCCAAACCATTAACACAGCCCAAATGTTGCAATTTCTACTGCGTTGTACGCTGCATTCTGCAGACGTCCATCGGCAATGAAACAAAGGAAGCAGCTGACCTCCCACAGTAACTGAGGTAGTAACACAGTCATATTCAATGTTGCCAATCACTGCAATGTGCTGACGGAGTGTAATCAGCCAGGGTTCGCTGCTGAGATAAGACAGCGGAGAGTAAGAGGTCTTTTCTTTCCTCGGGTGGGGGTGTCGCTGGCTGCTCAAGCAGTTATTGCTCCCCTTACCCACCGCTCCCATTGTCCCAGGGAAGCTGCCTATTCAACTGCTGCAGTCAGTGTGCCGTAGGGACACCCACAGTGCCCTTAGGGAGGGTGTTTCAGGATTTTGACCCAATGACACTGAAGGAATGGTGAAATATTCCAGGTCATGATGGCGAGTGGCTTGGAGGAAACTTACAGGGGACTGTCTTCCCATGTATCTGGAGAGGGTGGACGCTAGGAAATTGTTTCCGTTAGGTGAGGAGACTAGGACCCGTGGACACAGCCTTAGAATTAGAGGGGGTAAATTCAGAACAGAAATGCGGAGACATTTCTTCAGCCAGAGAGTGGTGGGCCTGTGGAATTCATTGCCACAGAGCGCAGTGGAGGCCGGGACGCTAAATGTCTTCAAGGCAGAAATTGATAAATTCTTGATGTCACAAGGAATTAGGGGCTACGGGGAGAATGAGGGTAAGTGGAGTTGAAATGCTCATCAGCCATGATTGAATGGTGGAGTGGACTCGATGGGCCGAATGGCCTTACTTCCACTCCTATGTCTTATGGTCTTATGCTGCCTTTGTCTTTCCAAACGGAAGTGGTCGTGGGTTTGGAAGGAGCTCACTAAGGAGCTTTGCTGAATTCCCACAATCTTGTTTAGAGTGGTGCTGGAAAAGCACAGCAGGTCAGGCAGCTTCCGAGGAGCAGGAAAATCGACGTTTCGGGCAAAAGCCCTTCATCAGGAATACAGGCAGAGAGCCTGAAGGGTGGAGAGATAAGTGAGAGGAGGGTGGGGGTGGGGAGAAAGTAGCATAGACTACAATAGGTGAGTGGGGGAGGGGATGAAGGTGATAGGTCGGGGGGGGGGGGGAGGAGGGTGGAGTGGATAGGTGGAAAAGAAGATAGGCAGGTAGAACAAGTCATGGGGACAGTGCTAAGCTGGAAGTTTGGAACTGGGGCAAGGTGGGGGAAGGGGAAATGAGGAAACAGTTAAAGGCCACATTGATGACCTGAGGTTGAATTCCCGAAGGGCTCATGCCCGAAACGTCGATTCTCCAGCTCCTTGGATGCTGCCTGACCTGCTGCCCTTTTCCAGCAACACAGTTTCAGCTCTGATCTCCAGCATCTGCAGTCCTCACTTTCTCCCCGTTGAATTCCCACAGCACATCTTGTAGACCTGTGTTTCTCAACCTTTCCGTATTCAACGCCCCCTTATCCTTGAAATCATGCAACGCTCCCAAACCACCAAAGTCTGTTTTTGCACATACAACTGCAATACACTGCAGTGCTGAAATCGGAAAACTTTTGTGTTTTATATACAACAAAATGTTACCATTTGTATTATGTGACTATCCATCTGCACACAGCAATGTCCTTCAAGGACACAGCAGTCTTCCAAGTGATTGGTTAGCTCTCTACAAAGTCGTTCAGTGCCCCCTTGCCACCCCCTTTGACTTCAACGCCCACCGAAGGAAGGCAAATGCCCCTCAGGGGGTGCTTCTGCCCCCGTTGAGAAACACTGTTGTAGACGATGCACACTGCTGCCGAGGGTCAGTGGTGGGGAAGGGAGTGGATGTGGTGCCAATTAAGTGGACTCCTTTGTTCTGGATGGTATCAAGCTTTCTGCGTGTTGCTGGAGCTGCCCCATCAAGGGGCAAGTGGGGAGTATTCTGTCCCACTCCTACCTTTTTGCCTTGTCGATGGTGGGACAGGCTTTGGGGGGGGGACTTCGGGAGGGAACTCACTCACTGCAGGATTCCCAGCCTCTGACCTGCTCTTATAGGCACAGTGTTTGTGGGATGAGTCCAGTTAAGTTTCTGGTAAATGGTAACCCCCAGGATGTGATTACTGGGGATGAAGAGACTAACATACCAGGAGAGAAAATGAGACTCTAGTCTAGATGATAGAAGAAAACAAGAAATAGGAGCAGGAGACCGTTCTGCCCTTCGAGTCCACTCTGTCATCTAACAAGATCACAGCTGATTATGGGGTAGAACTCCACTTCCTGTCAATACACAGAGATGAAAAATCTGCTGAACAGGCCTGAAACATTTTCAATGATGGAGACTCCATAGGTCTCTAGGGCTGAGAATTTCAGAGATTCATCAGCCTCGGTGAAGGAATGTCTCATCGAGGTCCGATCTGAACGATGTACTGAGGCTGTTCTGCTGATTCAGATTCCTCAGCCCTGGGGAAACAACGTCTCCACCTCTCACTGGCAAGTCCCTTCACAATCTTGAATGTTTTGGGAGACCTGCTCTCATGCTTCTAAACACCAGGGAATATCAACCCAAATTACTCAGCTGCCGGCCCCTGGGATAAGGGTGAAACCCGTGAACCTTCTCTCCAGGAACTGCCTCCATCAGAAATCCTTCCTTAAAAGATGGAGACCAAAGCTACAGTGTTCCAGGTGTAGTCCCACCAAAGCCTGGTCGAACTGTGACAAAACTATCTTATTTCTTGTTCTCCATTTGCCTTCCAGTAAAGGCGCTCTCCAAATTGTTTACTATCGTTCGCATTGTAAGAGTATACATACAAGTCTCCCTGAACATCAACATCCTCCATAATACCAATTCTGCTTTCCTATTCTTGCAAGCAAAGCAAATAACCCCGCACTTGCCCACTTTACCCTCTATGCGTCACATTGCTGCCTTCTGACGGAATCCAACTGGTAGGGCATAGCTCTGGACTTGCAGTGGGACGACACTACAGGGTCAGAGTTGAAAAGCACAGCAGGTCAGGAAGAACCCAAACAGCAGGAGGCGACATTTGGGTCTGCAGGGCCAGAGTTGGCTCTTACATATGTGACAGCTCAGGAAAAAGACAAGTCCCCTCCCAGACTGTTTATCCTGTTTGTGTCCCAACCAGGGTAGCCTTTGCAGAGAGGTGGCCTAATGGTAAAGTGGAACCTCCCTACCTCTAGACCAGAAGCTCTCCATCTCAAGACTTTGTGGTCACATGGAAGGGGGCTAGGCAGGTTGATTATTAATGTCTGGCCGCCAGCAGGAAGAGGAGGAGGATTTGACGGACTACCGGAAAGATGCAGCAGCTGAGGAGCAGCAGCCTCCCCAAGTGAAAAGGGACAGACAGACGGGACGGGCAAGCAGGCAGACTTTAGCAATTCAAAACTCTTTTGACAGCACATTCCAAACTCAGGTTGTCTATCATCGAGGAGGACAAGGTAGATGGGAACACCACCCCTAGCAACGCCCCTCCAAGCCAGTCACCATCCTGACTTGGAAATATATTGCTGTTTGTTAAAGGTCTCCACGTGAAAGAAAAAATGGAACTCCTGCCCTAACAGCATCAAAGGTGTCCCTAAACCCCATGGTGTGCACCACACCACCACCACCATCATCATCATCATCATTTTCCCAAGGGTAGCCAGTGACACCCACAACTCATGAATGAATAAACAGAAGTGTAGTGATCATACAGAGGTAGTGCTGAAACATACCCCCTCGTTCCTTCCACGATTCCTTTCATGCACTGTTTAAAAACCTCTTGGTAGGTCACTGTCAGCTGACAACTCTAGGATTAAAAACATTAAAACAATGAAAACATGCTACAGCACTCAGTCAAACACCACATCAGAGTCCCATCCTAAACTCTTAGCTCATTTTACTTCCAGGACAAGGAAAACCAGACTCCCAGCAGAGTCATCGAGATCTACAGCATAGAGAAAGGTCCTTTGACCCATCACATCTCCTGCATAC
This sequence comes from Chiloscyllium plagiosum, assembly GCF_037043375.1. NCBI lineage: Eukaryota > Metazoa > Chordata > Chondrichthyes > Orectolobiformes > Hemiscylliidae > Chiloscyllium > Chiloscyllium plagiosum. Next base: position 1,864,049 of record NW_028270184.1, read on the forward strand.
AGAGTACAATACTTGGATGGGTCAGCTGTGGCTCTCTGGTCAGCATCACTGTCAACACAACACTCCGGCAGACATCTGCAGGATGCACCAATCTGAACTGTGTTCAGGTCAAGTGGGAAGGGAAGGAGAAAGACAGCGAGAGAACGAGATCAAATAGAAAGAAATGGAGAGATAGAGAAGAGAGAGACAGAGAGATTATAGAGAGAGGGGAGAGAGCAGAGAGACACCTCAGTGAGCACACAGAAAGAGAATGGAATTGGAGAATTTGGGTAAAGACGGTTCAATGCAATGAGAAAAAAAGTCATTTTCATAGAAGTGTTGTGGGGGAAAAGGATTCGTTTAGTTTATTCTATTTTATCCTCTTTCTTTCTGCACAGTTAGCTTCAGCTTTACCATTAAGACCAGACCGGAGCACTGCACACTCATATTTCAGTGACAGACCGGAGCACTGCACACTCACATTTCAGTGACAGACCGGAGCACTGCACACTCATATTTCAGTGACAGACCGGAGCACTGCACACTCATATTTCAGTGACAGACCGGAGCACTGCACACTCACATTTCAGTGACAGACCGGAGCACTGCACACTCACATTTCAGTGACAGACCGGAGCACTGCACACTCATATTTCAGTGACAGACCGGAGCACTGCACACTCACATTTCAGTGACAGACCGGAGCACTGCACACTCATATTTCAGTGACAGACCGGAGCACTGCACACTCACATTTCAGTGACAGACCGGAGCACTGCACACTCACATTTCAGTGACAGACAGGAGCACTGCACACTCATATTTCAGTGACAGACAGGAGCACTGCACACTCATATTTCAGTGACAGACAGGAGCACTGCACACTCACATTTCAGTGACAGACCGGAGCACTGCACACTCATATTTCAGTGACAGACCGGAGCACTGCACACTCACATTTCAGTGACAGACCGGAGCACTGCACACTCACATTTCAGTGACAGACCGGAGCACTGCACACTCACATTTCAGTGACAGACCGGAGCACTGCACACTCACATTTCAGTGACAGACCGGAGCACTGCACACTCACATTTCAGTGACAGACCGGAGCACTGCACACTCACATTTCAATGACAGACCGGAGCACTGCACACTCACATTTCAGTGACAGACAGGAGCACTGCACACTCATATTTCAGTGACAGACCGGAGCACTGCACACTCATATTTCAGTGACAGACCGGAGCACTGCACACTCACATTTCAGTGACAGACCGGAGCACTGCACACTCATATTTCAGTGACAGACCGGAGCACTGCACACTCATATTTCAGTGACAGACCGGAGCACTGCACACTCATATTTCAGTGACAGACAGGAGCACTGCACACTCACATTTCAGTGACAGACCGGAGCACTGCACACTCACATTTCAGTGACAGACCGGAGCACTGCACACTCACATTTCAGTGACAGACCGGAGCACTGCACACTCACATTTCAATGACAGACCGGAGCACTGCACACTCACATTTCAGTGACAGACAGGAGCACTGCACACTCATATTTCAGTGACAGACCGGAGCACTGCACACTCATATTTCAGTGACAGACCGGAGCACTGCACACTCATATTTCAGTGACAGACCGGAGCACTGCACACTCATATTTCAGTGACAGACCGGAGCACTGCACACTCATATTTCAGTGACAGACCACTTTGTTAAATAAAAACGATCTCGCCAGCCAGATTTCAGCCTCGGATCGGGCTTGTTCAGCAGGGCCCTAACAACACTGTTAAAAATCCCAAATAATCCCCTTGTCATTCTTTTGTTAATTGCCTCCAGCAACAGAAGATTAATGGGTGAAGGTGGTACAGAGAACCATACCTCTATCTGCTGGTGTCTGACATCCACAAACGGCCCCAGCTGTAAGGAAACAAAAGAGTAATATTGACAATGACAGTGATTTTCTGGATGCATGCACTGTTGTAGTAGACAGTCCAGAATTCAGGCTTCAGTGACCTGGAGGAGACAGGTTGCCATGTTTTTGTTGAATGTGATGTTTTGTGGTCCTTCTATAATTTTTTGAAGGGGCTGCTGCTTAAATGCTGGTTGCACTTCAGCCCTGATCTCTGGGCACCCGGTGCCCAGGGAGCAGTGGACAAGTCTAAGGGTGTTCTCTTGGCTTTGCTCCTGAGGCCTGGCCAAGATGGCCATTAACAGGTCCTGACAACAGGCTAAAGTGGGGCTTTGTTGTTCCTTACTGTCTACCCCTGTTTCGCGGTTACATCCACACTCAGGTGACCCTGGAAAGGGAGCACACGGTGCTCAGCAGGACAGTGAAGTCCTTTAGAGACCGGTGGGAGTTGCAGGGACTGAAATATATTATCAGCCTCGAATATGACAATTTAATTTAGCAAGTTACTGTTCTTAGTTTCCACTTGATTTTTAAAATTTATGTTTGTCCCAGAAATGATTGATGGGGTCAGCATGAGAGGAACGTAGTAGAAGGAATTTTCCTCTATATATTAATCCCTTGTTACCCCGTCCCAGGAGTGTTTTGATGGAGACAGAGCTGAGGGGAGTTTAAGTTTACTTTGAGTTCATGTGAGTGGAGGAAACGTTTACTTTGCAATTTAACCACTTGTTGCTCCTGTTCCAAAAGTGTTTGATGGGGACAGTGTCAAGGGAATTTTATTTTCAGTACAATTGAGTAGAGGGAACTTTACTCTGCATTTTGATCCCTTATGGGGATCCCTTTCGGGTGGCACAGTGGTTAACACTGCTGCCTCCCAGCGCTAGGGACTCGGGTTCAATTCCTGCCTCGGGCAACTGTCTGTGTGAAGTTTGCACATTCTCCCTGTGTCTGCGTGGGTTTCCTCTGGGTGTTCTGGTTTCCTCCCACAGTCCAAAGATGTGCAGGTCAGGTGAATTGGCCATACTAAATTGCCCGTAGTGTTAGGTGCCTTAGTCAGGGGTAAATGTAGGGGAATGGTTCTGGGTGGGTTGCTCTTCGGAGGGTCGATGTGGACTGGTTGGGCCGAAGGGCCTGTTTCCACACTGTATGAAACCTAATCTAATCTTATGTCCCTGTCCTAGGACTATTTGATGGGGACAGAGTTGAGGGACTGTGACTTCTATTTTAAAAGATTCAGAGGACTCTGATTAGAGTTCCAAAGAGTTGAGGGAACTTTAAAAAGAATAGAGTCAGCTTTGTTCTGTAATTAGGCAAAAGTGAGGACTGCAGATGCTGGAGATTAGAGTCTAGATTAGAGTGGTGCTGGAAAAGCACAGCAGGTCAGGCAGCATCCGAGGGGCAGGAAAATCAACGTTTCGGGCAAAAGCCCTTCATGAGGAATCACGCTGCTCTGTAATTAACCTGGTGCTATCCCTATCCCAAGAGCGCCTGATGGGGACAGTGCTGTGAGTACTTCTTTTTCACTGACAGACATTGAAAGACTCAAGCTTCAGTTGTTGAGTAGCAGTGACATGTCATGCCTGTGTGCCAGATTATACCATGTGTCTACTGGAGGAAAGGACAGAAACCTTGCAAAGGACCACCCGAGGCCAGTGTAACAAAGTGAGTTGCGGGTTAACACAGCAGGGACTATCGAGCAAAGCATCACAGGGAAGGGAGTGAGTGATCGGAACTGAATGCGACACTGAAAGCAATAGGACATTAATAGGTAGAACTGAAGCGGGTACTCACCAGTATGCAGACATCGGGTTGGTCCCTATTGATGACATCTATCAGATCCAGCATAGGGTCATAGGTGATGCTGTCCGAGGTGGTGAAGGGTCCACAGGCCACAAGAACCATCTGCTGCTCCAAACCTGGGGGCATCATTCACAGCTCATTAAACCGTATGTGACAGGACTCTCACCAGCAGCACCATCCGATACCCAGTAAATCATTAGTATATCAGGAACATATCCCAGACATGTATTGACTGACAAAGTCACATCTCAAAGCCTGAAGTTGGGAGTTTCTACACACCACGTAATGTGTGACGCCTTAATGTTACTGAGAGAACAACCACCATCTGTCTTACATCTAAAGTGAACCATCTGGGCCATGTTGAGGTGATAGTGATCAGAAAAGATTGAAACAGGCTGAAGAGGAGACTGAGGGGGGGTGACCTGATCTTACCTTTAAAACGAAGAAGGGGGAAATCAATAGGGCTGACAGAGATGATGATGTCCCATATTGGGGGGGGGGGGGGGAAGTGGTGCAACAAAAAGGCAGTTACTAAGAAATCCAACTGGAAATTTGGGAGAACCTCCTCTTCCAGAAAGTCCAGGGGGGATATGACATGTGTTCCCAGATGCAGTTCAGGGGGAAGCTGGGTAAACACAAGTGAGAAAGGAGGAGGAGGAGGTTGTTAAAGGGGCTGGGACACTCGAGGGGAGCACAAACGGCAGCTTCAACTCATTTACTTTTCACATTCAAATACTTGGCAAGTCTCACTTCTATATCTAAGACACACAGGAAGGAAATAACAGATGTACATAGCATCTTTCACATCCTCAGGACATTCTAAAGTGCTTCAACAACTAACTCAATCAGTTAAGTACTTTTGCCTGAGGTGTAGTCACAGTTGTAAAGTGGGGTAATGGAACAGTGCGATGGTAGTGCTGGTTTTGTACATCATTCACTTACCTTCAAGCGACTCCTCTGGTTTGTAGAAAGGCAGGAGCACACCCTAAAAAGAGGCACAAATACAAATCACTCAACATAAAAGGACCAGTTTGTAGCACAGTGAAAAACTGAGGGCATTTGTTGTGTGGGGAATAGTGGGGAAAAAGGTGCTGTCTCAGCTAGCACATAGACTCAGAGCATTCTGTTTTAACATTCTACACTCTCCCTCCTCAGGTAAGCTGCAGATCGAGCTGACTGCACTCTCAAACATTCTACATGGTTTCTCAGAGCACAGCCAACCCATTCTCAAATTTTAAAAAAAACTTCCTGTTAGTATTTACTCCTGTTAGTTTCTCTCTCCTGGCTTTAGAACAAAAAACAGTACAACACAGTACAGGCCCTTCTAACCTACTCGAAAATCAGACTAACCTACATATTCTTCATTGTACTAAGTTCCATGCGCCTATCCAAGAAGCGCTTAAATGTTCCTAATGTACCTGCTCAACTACCACTGTTGACAGTGCATTCCACCCACTCTGAGTAAAGAACCTCCTCTGATGTCACCCCTAAATCTTCCTCTAATTACTTTAAAATCATACCCCCTAGCGATAGACATTTCCACCACGGGAAAAGGTATCTACTCCATCTATGCCTCTCAGCATCTTGTACACCTCTATCAAGTCACCTCTTATCCTTCACTCCAATGAGAAAAGCCCTAGCTCCCTCAACCTTTCTTCATAAGACACACCCTCCAGTCCAGGCAGCATCCTGGGAAATCATTGCACCCTCTCTAAAGCTTCCACATCCTTCCTATAATGAGGTGACCAGAACATATTCCAAGTGTGGTCTCTACAGAGGTTTACAACCCTACCAATTTGTGTGGAAACCTTGAGGGATCTATGGACATGGACCCCAAGATCCCTCTGTTCCTCCACGGTCTCAAGAATCTTACCTTTAACCCTGTAACGTCCATTCAAATTTGATCTTCCAAAGTGAATGACTTCACACTTTTCCGGGTTGAACTCCACCTGCCACTTATCAGCCCAGTTCTGCATCTTGTCAGTGACCCGTTGCAACCTATAACAGCCCCTCTCACTATTCACAGCTCCACCAACCTTCATGTCTTCGGCAAACTTACTAACCCACCCTTCCACTTCCTCATGCAAGTCATTTAGAAAAATCACAAAGAGCAGAGGGCCCAGACCCGATCCTGCAGAACACCACTGGCCACCGAGCTCCAGGCTGAATACTTTCCATCTACCACTATCCTCAGTCTTCTATGGGCCAGCTAATTCTGTATCCAGACAGACAGGTTTCCCTGTATCCCATGCTGCCCTACTTTCTGAATGAGTAGAGATCAGAGTGGTGCTGGAAAAGCACAGCAGGTCAGGCAGCATCACAGGAGCAGGAAAATTGCTGTTTTGGGCAAAAGTCCTTAATCAGGAATGGAGGCATGCAGCGTCCAGGGTGGAGCGATAAATGTTGGGGGGGGGGGGGTGCCTGGTGGTGGTGGTGGTGTGGGGCTGGGGAGAAGGTAGCAATGAGTACAATAAGTGGATGGAGGTGATAGGTCAGAGGGGAGGGTGGATGGGAAGGGAGATTGGCAGGTAGGACAGGTCATGGGAACGGGGCTGAGCTGGAAGGATGGAACTGGGGTGAGGGGGCGGGGAGGGGATGAGCTTACCATGGGGAACCTTATCAAACGCCTTGCTAAACTCCAGTCAAATCACATCCACTGCTCTACCTTCAATGTGTTTTGTAATATCTTCAAAGAATTTGGGTGGCACAGTGGCTCACAACACTGCCTCACAGCACCCGGGACCCGGGTTTGAATCCAGCCTCGGGTGACTGTCTGTGTGGAGTTTGAACATTCTCCCAGTGTCTGCGTGGGTTTCCTCCGGGTGCTCCGGTTTCCTCCCACAGTCCAAAGATGTGCAGGTCAGGTAAGTTGGCCATGCTAAATTGCCCCTAGTGTTCAGGGATGTGTAGGTTAGGTGCATTAGTTCGGGGTAGGGGAATGGGTCTGGGTGGGGTTACACTGAGGGTCAGTGTGGATTTGTTGGGCCCAAAGAACTGTTTCCACACTGTAGGGATTCTATTCTATGATTCATTAAGGTTTGAGAGGCACAACCTCCCTTTCACAAAGTCATGTTGACTCTTTGATCAAACTATGGTTTTCTAGGTAATCATAATTCCTGCCTCTCAGAATCCTCTCCAATAATTTGTCCACCACAAATGTAACACTGACTGGTCTGTAATTCCCAGTGTTATCCCAATTCCCTTTCTTGAACAAGGGGATAACATTTGCCACCCTCCAATCACCTGGCACTATTCTAGTGGGCAGTGAGGACACAAAGATCATCACCAAAGGCACAGCAATCTCTTGCCTTGCTTCCTGTAGTAAACCCTCGGTATATCCTGATGAAGGGCTTTGACCCAAAACGTCGATTTTCCTGCTGCTCAGATGCTGCCTGACCTGCTGAGCTTTTCCAGCACCACTCTAACCCTGACTCTGATCTCCAGCATCTGAGGTCCTCCCTTTCGCCTTCGGTATATCCTGTCTGGCCCAGGGGACTACCTATTCCTATGTTTTTCAAAATCCTCCTCCCAAAAATGAACCTGTTTGAGTGTATGAGTCTGTTTCACACTATCCTCAGAAACGTCAAGATCCCTCTCAGAGGTGAATACTGAAACAAAGTACTCATTAAGGCCCTCCCATAACTCCAGGCACAAGTTCCCTCCAATATCCCTGATTGGCCCTACCCTCACTCTGGCCATCCTCTTGTTCTTCACATAAGTGTAGAATACCTTAGAGTTTTCCTTAATCCTACCCGGTAAAGCTTTTTCATGCCCCCTTCTGAGTCCATTCCTCAGTTCCTTCCTGGCTACCTCGTAACCCTCTAGAGCCCTGTCTGTTCCTTGCCTCCTCAACCTTCATAAGCTTCCTCCTTCCTGTTGACTCGATGTTCCACATCCCTTGTCACCCAAAGTTCCTTCACCCTACCATCCCTTCCTTGCCTCAGTGGGACAAACCTGTCCAGCACTATCAGCAGGTGCTCCCTAAACAACCTCCACATTTCTGTTGTGCATTTTCCTGAGAACATCTGTTCCCAATTTAGGTGCCCCAGTTCCTGCCTAATAGCATTGTAATTCCCCCTCCCCAATTAAATACTTTCCCATACCATCTGCTGCTATCCCTCTCCATCACTATAGTAATGATCAGTGAGTTGTGATCACTATCACCGAAATGCAGTCCTGCCGAGAGACCTGACACCTGGCCTGGTTTGTTGCCAAACACCAAATCCAATGTGGTCTCCCCTCTAGTTGGCCTGTCTAAGTAATCGAATCAGGAATCCTTCCTGGACACACCAAAAACTGCACCACCTAAACTATTTGAACTGATAGGTTCCAAGCAATATTAGAGAAGTTAAAGTCACCCATGGCAACAACCCTGTTACTTCTACACATTTCAAAATCTTCCTTCCAATCTGCTCCTCCGCGTCTCTGTTGCTATTGGGCAGGGGGGGTCTGAAGAAAACTCCCAATACAGTGATTGCTCCTTTCCTGTTTCTGATTCCCACCCATACTGACTCCATTGACAAAGCCTCCTCGATGCCCTCCCTTTCTGCAGCTGTGATACTACTCCTGATCAACAATGCCACTCGCACACTTCTTCCATCCCATTCCTTATACAGTCATAGAGATGTACAGCATGGAAACAGAGCCTTCGGTCCAACCCGTCCAGATATCCCAACCCAATCTAGTCCCACCTGCCAGCACCCGGCCCACATCCCTCCAAACCCTTCCTATTCATATACCCATCCAAATGCCTCTTAAATGTTGTAATTGTACCAGCCTCCACCACATCCTCTTGACAGCTCATTCCATACACGTACCACTCTCTGTGTGAAAAGGTTGCCCCTTAGGTCTCTTTTACATCCTTCCCCTCTCACCCTAAACCTATGCCCTCCAGTTCTGGACTCGCTGACCCCAGGGAAAAGACTTTGCCTATTTACCCTATCCATGCCCCTCATAATTTTGTAAACCTCTATAAGGTCACCCCTCAGCCTCTGACGCTTCAGGGAAAACAGCCCCAGCCTGTTCAGCCTCTCCCTGTAGCTCAGATCCTCCAACCCTGGCAACATCCTTGTAAATCTTTTCTGAACCCTTTCAAGTTTCACAACATCTTTCCGTTCGGAAGGGGACCAGAATTGCGCGCAATATTCCAACAGTGGCCTAACCAATGTCCTGTACAGCCGCAACATGACCTCCCAACTCCTGTACTCGGTACTCTGACCAATAAAGGAAAGCATACAAAGCGCCTTCTTTACTATCCTATCTACCTGCGACTCCACTTTCAAGGAGCTATGAACCTGCACTCCAAGGTCTCTTTGTTCAGCAACATTCCCTAGGACCTTATCATTAAGTGTATAAGTCCTGCTAAGATTTGCTTTCCCAAAATGCAGCACCTCACATTTATTCGAATTAAACTCCATCTGCCACTTCTCAGCCCATTGGCCCATCTGGTCCAGATCCTGTTGTAATCTGAGGTAACCCTCTTCGCTGTCCACTACACCTCCAATTTTGGTGTCGTCTGCAAACTTACTAACTGTACCTCTTATGCTCGCATCCAAATCATTTATGTAAATGACAAAAAGTAGAGGACCCAGCACCGATCCTTGTGGCACTCCACTGGTCACGGGCCTCCAGTCTGAAAAACAACCCTCCACCACCACCCTCTGTCTTCTACCTTTGAGCCAGTTCTGTATCCAAATGGCTAGTTCTCCCTGTATTCCATGAGATCTAACCTTGCTAATCAGTCTCCCATGGGGAACCTTGTCGAACGCCTTACTGAAGTCCATATAGATCACATCTACCGCTCAGCCCTCATCAATCCTCTTTGTTACTTTTTCAAAAAACTCAATCAAGTTTGTGAGACATGATTTCCCACACACAAAGCCATGTTGACTATCCCTAATTAGTCCTTGCCTTTCCAAATACATGTACATCCTGTCCCTCAGGATTCCCTCCAACAACTTGCCCACCACCAAGGTCAGGCTCACTGGTCTATAGTTCCCTGGCATGTCTTTACCGCCCTTCTTAAACGTTTGCCAACTTCCAGTCTTCTGGCACCACATCTGTGACTATCGATGATACAAATATCTCAGCAAGAGGCCCAGGAATCACTTCTCTAGCTTCCCACAGAGTTCTCGGGTACACCTGATCAGGTCCTGGGGATTTATCCACCTTTAACCGTTTCAAGACATCCAGCACTTCCTCCTCTGTAATATGGATATTTTGCAAGATGTCACCATCTGTTTCCCTACATTCTATATCTTCCATATCTTTTTCCACAGTAAATACTGATGCAAAATATTCATTTAGTATCTCCCCCATCTCCCGCGGCTCCACACAAAGGCCGCCTTGCTGATCTTTGAGGGGCCCTATTCTCTCCCTAGTTACCCTTTTGTCCTTAATATATTTGTAAAACCCCTTTGGATTCTCCTTAATTCTATTTGCCAAAGCTATCTCATGTCCCCGTTTTGCCCTCCTGATTTCCCTCTTAAGTGTACTCCTACTTTCTTTGTACTCTTCTAAGGATTCACTCGATCTATCCTGTCTGTACCTGACATATGCTTCCTTCTTTTTCTTAACCAAACCCTCAATTTCTTTAGTCATCCAGCATTCCCTATACCTACGAGCCTTCCCTTTCACCCTGACAGGAATATACTTTCTCTGGATTCTTGTTATCTCATTTCTGAAGGCTTCCCATTTTCCAGCCGTCCCTTTACCTGCGAACATCTGCCTCCAATCAGCTTTCGAAAGTTCTTGCCTAATACCGTCAAAATTGGCCTTTCTCCAATTTAGAACTTCAACTTTTAGATCTGGTCTAGCCTTTTCCATCACTATTTTAAAACGAATAGAATTATGGTCGCTGGCCCCAAAGTGCTCCCCCACTGACACCTCAGTCACCTGCCCTGCCTTATTTCCCAAGAGTAGGTCAAGTTTTGCACCTTCTCTAGTAGGTACATCCACATACTGAATCAGAAAATTGTCTTGCACACACTTAAGAAATTCCTCTCCATCTAAACCTTTAACACTGTGGCAGTCTCAGTCGATGTTTGGAAAGTTAAAATCCCCTACTATAACCACCCTATTATTCTTACAGATAGCTGAGATCTCCTTACAAGTTTGTTTCTCAATTTCCCTCTGACTACTGGGGGGTCTATAATACAATCCGTATAAGGTGATCATCCCTTTCTTATTTCTCAGTTCCACCGAAATAACTTCCCTGGATGTATTTCCAGGAATATCCTCCCTCAGCACAGCTGTAATGCTATCCCTTATCAAAAATGCCACTCCCCCTCCTCTTGCCTCCCTTTCTATCCTTCCTGTAGCACTTGTATCCTGAAACATTAAGCTGCCAGTCCTACCCATCCCTGAGCCATGTTTCCGTAATTGCTATGATATCCCAGTCCCATGTTCCTAACCATGCCCTGAGTTCATCTGTCTTCCCTGTTAGGCCCCTTGCATTGAAATAAATGCAGTTTAATTTATTAGTCCTACCTTGTCCCTGCCTGCCCTGACTGTTTGACTCACTTCTGTTCTCAGCTGTACCTGTCTCAGATCAATCTCTTTCCTCACTATCTCCCTGGGTCCCACCCCCCCACCTTACTAATTTAAATCCTCCCAAGCAATTCTAGCAAATTTCCCTGCCAGTATGTTAGTCCCCTTCCAAGTTAGGGGCAATCTGTCCTTCTTGTACAGGTCACTTCTACCCCAAAAGAGATTCCAATGATCCAAAAATGTGAATCCTTCTCCCATACACCAGCTCCTCAGCCACCTAAAGCCTGGAACATCCAACAACCACTGCTGTCCCTGTGATATCCACGTCTCTGTAAAGGCCAGAACGTCATAGTTCCAAGTACTGATCCATGCTCTAAGTTCATCACCCTTATCCCTGACACTTCTTGCATTAAAATAGACATACTTCAAGCCAGCACACTGACTGTACCTTTTCCCTTTCAAGTGCCTACCCTCCTCACAGACTCTTTGCACACTGTATCTGGCTGTTCCTCCATCATCTGATCCATAGCTCAGATACCCAATTTCGTTTTTTTAAAAAATATATTTATTAGCAATTTTTAAAAACTTTACAAACATAAATTGAAAACTACAATAACAAATATCAGGTATAATGAAAAGAAAACAAACACAAAACCAGTACAACCACTGTCTCCTAACTATTAACCTAGCCCCTGGTACAAAACAAACCTGAACACTGTGCAAAGCAACATCAACCCAATCTCGTTTAAATCCGCCTGAAGAGCTCGAGCAAACCTCCCGCTCAGGATATTGGTACCCCCTCCAGTTCAGGTGCAATCCATCCTTCTTGTACAGGTGCCACCTTCCCCAGAAGGTATCCCAGTGATCCACATATCCTACACCAGCGCTGCAGCCATGTGTTCAGCTGCACTCGCTCTCTATTCCTAGTCTCACTAACATGTGGCACTGGTAGCAATCCTGGGATTACTACTCTGTTCGTCTTTCTATCATTTCCATAGTTCTGATCCCACTCTCCACCTCAGGCTGGGGTGGAAGATGGGGGCAACCAATTGCATCTACACCTCCCACACCCTACCCTGCTCCAGCATCACCTTCAATTATCCATCGCAATCCTTCCCCCAACTCCATCATCAACAATATCTACCCCAAAAAGTACTGAATGCTGCAGATCCCACCCGGGGACACCGAGGCACATTTGATTTGGACTGTTCAGTTGATGGTGGAACAGCAACAACCCAGCAGCTAATAGTTCGACACTGAGTGTAACAGTATCCTCCCGCTCACAGCCTCCCACTGCTCAATGACTGACCTCGTAGAGCCGGGAAGCCACGATACATCGGCTGGTGCTGTTTGTTCCCTCCAGAGCCACCACCTGGTGAAAACAAATATCAGTCACAGTCAGAACCGACACTCTGGTACAAGGTCATACCCATCAAAATTAACCAGACGGAAAGTTACTCTGGAGAGAAAGCTCATCTTAGGCAGAACGACATCTAGAATCTAAATCAGAAAACAGCCTTCACCATATCTGTGTGCAGTTTTTAACACAGGCACTTCAACATCACTACCCTCTCGGGGGGGCAATTAAGGATGAGCAGTAAATGTTAACATAAGCAGCAGTGCCACATTCTGTCAATGAATAAAAGCACACTCCAACAAAGGCCAAAGTGAGGAACATTGATTAACTGCCTTTAGGGTTCATCCAACTGTAGGTTAGATTCCCTACAGTGTGGAAACAGGCCCTTCGGCCCAACCAGTCCACACCGACCCCTGGAGTTAATCTCTGATTAATCAGTAGGCATACAGTAAAGCTCCTAGGTAAGCCTGATCTCAGCCAGGCTGCAGGATGGGTTTTAGAACAAGAGAGGAGCAGAAAATATATTGGTCCCTCCTCAGCACAATGCAGCGACTGCCACGGATTACACTGTGGGGTAGGCTGTCAATTATAGACACCATGGGGGTGCTCTCAGTGGATCCGACTTTCAAACCGATTACTGAATATACGGAGAGACTCTGGGACTTTTCTGTTTAAACAAAAACCGAGTAAAATAAGGTTTACTCAGACTTTCACCCAGTGGTGTCCCTGTCCCAGGATGGGGATGGTGTTGAGGAAACTTACATAGTCGTTTAGAAGAGTAGGACACCACAGCTCCCTTAAATGTTCACTTACTGAGTACATCCTGACAATCTTTCACTGCTACTCAGGTGGACCCACCTGGCCAGGAAAGAGAGAGAACTCCTTCAGCTCTGACAGATCTACTGGCACTTGCATTCCTGCTGAATGTTTCAGGTCTCCCTGTAAAATCACTGACTTTGCATTGAGTTTGCCATTGCTGTCGCACGCGATCTGCCCCAGGAACGTTACCGATTCCTGCAATGAACCAAAAGGAAAATTAATAACGGTAATGGACAGAACGAGTGAACGTAAATGCGAGCACTGTTAACAAATACCATCCAGGAAAGAGCCATAGATCAGGAATTGAAAGGGAGAGAGGAACTCAAGTACAGTTACAAGGGGGGCAGTGCTGAGGAAATTGGAACTGCAAGTTGACATGTTCCCAGGACCTTCATAGAATCCCTACAGCGTGTAAACAGCCTATCGAGTCCACACGGATCTTCCAAAGAGCATCCCACCTCTATCAACACCCCCATCCTACCCCTGTAACCCTGCATTTCCTATGGCTAATCCATCTAGCCTGCACATCCCTGGACACTACTGGACAATTTAGCATGGCCAATTCACCCTTACCTGCACATCTTTGGATTATGAGAAGAAACTGGAGCACCCAGAGGAAACTGAAGCAGGCAGGGGGAGAACGTGCAAACTCCACAGAGTGTCACCCGAAGCTGGAATTGAACCCAGGTCCCTAGCGCCGTGAGGCAGCAGTCGTAACCACTGAGCCACTGTGCCACCCCAATGGAAAGAAGTAGCAGTGAGCTAGCTGATGGGTTGGTCTTAGCTTTCCATAACTGGTTAGATAGAGAAGTTTTCTATAGATTGGAAAATAGCTAATGTAACTGAAAAAGGGAGGGAGCTAGAAAGTAGGAAACTGCAGGCTTAATATTCACAACAGGGAAAATGTTGGAAGCCTTTATTAAAAAGTTTGTAGCACAACACTTTGATAAGTTCAAGGTATTCAGACAGACAAATGACTTGCCAAAGGGAAAAGTTTAAATAATTTATTGGAGTTCTTTGAAGAAATAACTAATTCTGTAGATAAAGATGATCCAGTGGATGTATTGTACTTAGATTTCCAGAAGACACTTGCTATGATGCCACTTCAAAGATCATTGTGGAGAATCATGGTTTTGGGACTAACACATTGGTATGGATAGAAGATTGGTTTGTTAACAGGAAACAATGCATGGGGCAAGATGTCACGTGCATTGTATCACTGGGGTCAGTGCTGGGGCCTTAACTTTTTTTTTTACAGTTTATATAAACGACTTGGACGAAGGGAGCAAAGATCTGGTATGTAAATTTGCTGATGACACAAAGATAGATAGGAAAGCGAGTTGTGAAAAAGACAGGTAACGTCAGTGGGAAAAGATTGAACAAATGAAGTGCAATGTGGGAAAGCGTGAAATTGTCCATTTTGGCACAAAAAATTTAAAAAAGACATTATTTAGAACGGTGAGAGGTTGCAGAGCTCTGAGATGCAGAGATCTGGGTACCTTTGTGTATGAATCATCAAAAATTAATATGCAAATTAATATGCAGCCAGTAATCAGGAAATGAAACGTTATGGGCTATTGTGAGGGGAATTGAATGCAAAAGTAGGAAATTAATCTTCAGTTAGAGAGGGCACTGGTGAGATCACATCTGGAGCATCTTGTACAGTACTGGTCATCGTACAGACTGAAGGATGTCAATGTGTTGGAAGAAGTTCACATGAGATTTACAAGACTAATACCTGGAATGAATGAACTGTCTTACGTGTGAAGGCTAGGCCTGTATCCTCTCAAGTTTAGAAGAGTCCAGGATGACATCATTAAAACATAGGATCTAGGTGGAACTTGACTGGCTGGATATTTCCTCTTGTGGGTGAATACAGATCTAGGGGTCACCATTTAACAATATGGGGGCGTGCTTTTAAAAGAGATTTGGAAACATTCATTCATTCTCTAGGACACTGCTTGGATATCCCTTTCTTAACAGCCAGTGGAGGCAGAATCTTGAAATATTTTAAAGGCAGACTTAAATTCTTGAGTTAAGATTAAAATCATCTCAGGCATAATCTTTTCATGTGGCTGAGCAGGCTCGAAGGGTTAGGTTGCCCACTCTTGTTCCTTGTTGTCACTACATGCTCTTCACTCCGGTAAGCAAACAAGTTCCAACACACCCAGCTCATCTCCATTCTGATCTCCTGCTCAATGACACGCTGCAAGGGAGGGGGAGGGGGATCTTTGTTTTTAGTATTCACCACAGACTTGCCCTCTACTCCTCAGGTGACAGAGATAGCGAGGGGGTGTATGGACTGGAGGGATTACAGAGATAGGAGGGGTTGTAGGGGCTCCAGGAGGTGACAGAGATACGAGAGGTGTAGGGGTAGGCAGGGGGATTACAGAGATGGGGGGGGGGGCTGTAGGGGCTCCACGAGGTGACAGAGATACGAGAGGTGTAGGGGTAAGCGGGGGAATTACAGAGATAGGGAGGGGCTGTAGGGGCTCCAGGAGGAAACAGAGATACGAGAGGTGGAGGGGTAGGCGGGGGATTACAGAGAAAGGGAGGGGCTGTAGGGGCTCCAGGAGGTGACAGAGATACGAGAGGTGTAGGGGTAAGCGGGGGATTACAGAGAAAGGGAGGGGCTGTAGGGGCTCCAGGAGGTGACAGAGATACGAGAGGTGTAGGGGTAGGCGGGGGATTACGGAGAAAGGGAGGGGCTGTAGGGGCTCCAGGAGGTGACAGAGATACGAGAGGTGTAGGGGTAGGCGGGGGATTACAGAGATGGGGGGGGCTGTAGGGGCTCCAGGAGGTGACAGAGATACGAGAGGTGTAGGGGTAAGCGGGGGATTACAGAGATTGGGGGGGGGGGGGGGGGCTTTAGGGACTCCAAGAGGTGACAGAGATACAAGAGGTGTAGGGGTAAGCGGGGGATTACAGAGATGGGGGGGGGCTATAGGGGCTCCAGGAGGTGACAGATACGAGAGGTGTAGGGGTAGGCGGGGGATTACAGAGATGGGGGGGGGCTGTAGGGGCTCCACGAGGTGACAGAGATACGAGAGGTGGAGGGGTAAGCGGGGGATTACAGAGATGGGGGGGGCTGTAGGGGCTCCAGGAGGTGACAGAGATACGAGAGGTGTAGGGGTAAGCGGGGGATTACAGAGATGGGGGGGGGGGGGGGCTGTAGGGGCTCCAGGAGGTGACAGAGATACGAGAGGTGTAGGGGTAAGCGGGGGATTACAGAGAAAGGGAGGGGCTGTAGGGGCTCCAGGAGGTGACAGAGATACGAGAGGTGTAGGGGTAGGCGGGGGATTACGGAGAAAGGGAGGGGCTGTAGGGGCTCCAGGAGGTGACAGAGATACGAGAGGTGAAGGGGTAGGCGGGGGATTACAGAGAAAGGGAGGGGCTGTAGGGGCTCCAGGTGGTGACAGAGATACGAGAGGTGTAGGGGTAGGCGGGGGATTACAGAGATGTGGGGGCTGTAGGGGCTCCAGGAGGTGACAGAGATACGAGAGGTGTAGGGGTAGGCGGGGGATTACAGAGAAAGGGAGGGGCTGTAGGGGCTCCAGGTGGTGACAGAGATATGAGAGGTGTAGGGGTAAGCGGGGGATTACAGAGAAAGGGAGGGGCTGTAGGGGCTCCAGGAGGTGACAGAGATATGAGAGGTGTAGGGGTAAGCGAGGGATTACAGAGAAAGGGAGGGGCTGTAGGGGCTCCTGGAGGTGACAGAGATACGAGAGGTGTAGGGGTAGGCGGGGGATTACAGAGAAAGGGAGGGGCTGTAGGGGCTCCAGGAGGTGACAGAGATACGAGAGGTGTAGGGGTAGGCGGGGGATTACAGAGATGTGGGGGGCTGTAGGGGCTCCAGGAGGTGACAGAGATACGAGAGGTGTAGGGGTAAGCGGGGGATTACAGAGATGGCGGGGGGCTGTAGGGGCTCCAGGAGGTGACAGAGATACGAGAGGTGTAGGGGTAGGCGGGGGATTACAGAGATGTGGGGGGCTGTAGGGGCTCCAGGAGGTGACAGAGATACGAGAGGTGTAGGGGTAAGCGGGGGATTACAGAGATGGCGGGGGGTTGTAGGGGCTCCAGGAGGTGACAGAGATACGAGAGGTGTAGGGGTAGGCGGGGGGATTACAGAGATAGGGAAGGGGGTATCGGGACTAGAGAACGCCACTTGAAACAAACTCCTAAGACCTCTAATAGTCAAATTAATTTTTGAGGTTACTATTTCTTCTGAATAGGTTTTGGTTTTGAGAATACTATTTTCAGTGCAGTCTACGTGGCAAGGACAGGATTTAGAAGCAGAGTCTTGCTCCTCACCTGAGCAGGCATAGCCACTGATTGGATATCCTCGATGTTGTAATGATCTGTCAAAACCTGACTCAGATCTTCTATCCTGTCATTGAGAACTGAAATGTATTAACAAACAGCACATTAGAACATTCAATCTTCTAACCAATTTTACCACCTGACCCTGAAGGCACAGTGCCTTCCACAAACCACATGCGCTCATATCTCAGCCTTCAGGGAACACAACATGTCCACAGGCTCCACATCTGGGGACGGCCTGATCCATACTTGAAGTAGCCATTCGGAACAGGAAATCTGTTCCTCCCTTCATTCTCGCCAAAAGGCGCCAATGCCAATATTTACTTGCCAGCTGAGGATACTAATTCAACACAAAGCAGGTTCCAGAGACAAGAGAGCGGTGGTTGGATCTGCAGCCTCACAGCGCCAGGGACCCAGGTTTGTATCCACCCTCGGGCAACTGTCTGTGTAGAGTTTGCACATTTCTCCCCCCCCCACCCCCACCATGTCTGCATGGGTTTCCTCCGGGTGCTCGGGTTTCCTCCCACAGTCTAAAGATGTGCAGATTAGGTGGATTGGCCATGGGAAATTACCCGTCGTGTTAAGTGCATTAGTCAGAGGGGAATGGGTCTGGGTTACTCTTCGAAAGGTTGGTGTGCATTTGTTGGGCCAAATGACCTGTTTCCGTACTGTAAGGAATCTAATCTAATATAAAAAACCGGAGGAACAGGAGTAGGCCATTCAGTCCCTTGAGCCTGTTGCACCGTTCACTGAGATCATGGCTGATCTGTCACCCAACTCCATATATCCCTTCACACCTTTCCTCAACAAAAACATTATCTATCTCAGATTTAAAACTAACTACTGATAGAGCATCTGCTGCCATTTGAGGGAGAGAGCTCCAAACCTCTCTGACTGTGTCCTAACATCTCTTCTGATCAGTCTGGCCCTTGTTCTTAGACGAAGCCCTGAGTTCTAGAATCCCCAGTCAGTGGAAATAGTTGATCTTTATCTACCCTGTCTTTTCCTGTTAATACCTTTAAAACTCAAATCAGATCACACCGTGGGTGGCACGGTGGCACAGTGTTTAGCACTGCTGCCTCACAGCGCCAGAGACCCGGGTTCAACTCCCACCTCAGGCAACTGACTGTTTGGAGTTTGCACATTCTCCCCGTGTCTGCGTGGGTTTCCTCCGGGTGCTCCGGTTTACTCCCACAGTCCAAAGATGTGTACGTCAGGTGAATTGGCCGTGCTAAATTGCCCATAGTGTTAGGTAAGAGGTAAATGTAGGGGTATGGGTGGGTTGCGCTTCGGCAGGGCGGTGTGGACTTGTTGGGCCGAAGGGCCTGTTTCCACACTGTAATGTAATCTGAAGAAGGGCTTATGCCCGAAACGTCGATTCTCCTGTTCCTTGGATGCCGCCTGACCTGCTGCGCTTTTCCAGCAACACATTTTCAGCACCCACTCCCCAGCAAACTGTTTCTCTCTACGAAAGTTAACCTCAAACAGATCACCTCTTAATCTTCGACAATCAAGGGAGTACAAGCCTATTCTGCAATAACCTGTCAATACAGGTTAACTCTTTTATCCATGGGATCATTGTAATGAATCTTCAAGTGTCTCCCTTCTAAAGCCAATATCTCCTTGCTGGAGTTAGGGGCCTGGGTCTGCCCTCTGGCCAAGTGGAGCAGTGATATCAGCACCGCGGGTCAACCCACCAACCTTCCACTGGGACTGATGTTGATACTGACCCCAGAAGGGCCCTCCCAACATACACACACACACACACACACACAGACACACCTTACAGGCTTGGTTGCAAGTGTATGCTTTTAAGCAGGGGGATTGGAGAAGGAATTTCTGTAACACAGGGAGTCTGTGATACTCTTGAAGTGAGGATTATCCTCGGACACGCCACATTTGGCTGCTTCTTCCTGAGCAACCTCGAGTGAAATCAAAACGCTGGTGCCTTTGATTGAGACTCACCATCGCGGATGTCACGCAGCTTCTGGAACATGTACTTGAACCGTTTGATGATCGAGTCCTCAGGCATGAGGAGCAGCTGAACAGTGGCACTCCTGCCTCCCATGCCTTGCCACGTGGCTCCCTGCGCCGTACCAAACGAGACAACAACTTCACCGCGGTTAGCTCTGGAACTGTACTTCAGAGATGGGTTCGGGCTGAGGACAGCAGAAGGAAAAAAACTACGCATTCAGGCACTAACCAGCCATGCTCATTATGGTTCCAAATTACCACAAACAGCAGAGTTACTGGGGCGAGAGGAAGTTACAGAGATACGGAGGGGGTGTAGGGGCCAGAGTTAGGGAGGGGGGTAGGGGCTGGAGGGGGTTACAGAGATAGGGAGGGGGTGCAGGGGTAGATTGCTTGCATAGGAAGTGGATTATATATTTTTGGAACAGGTCATTTAATTGATATTTCAATCTAAGTAAATAGTCAGATGAAACGATCCTGTTACCTTGGAGAGAAGGAAGCTGGAGAGAAGAGGAGCCGTGGACTGCGGCTCATGGACACCTTCTTTGACTGTGGCTGCTCTGGAGTGGTCAGCACCCGCTTCTGTGCACCTGCCTACCGAGGGAGCACACATTCAACAGGAAGCACCACATTCTCCAATCTCCAAAAACCAATCCTCATACAAACCTTATCCATTACAGCAACCTCCACCTCCCACAACCCAACCACCTGATCAAGTATTGTTGCTGCAGGGAGTCAGAATCCTCAGAGAAAAGGAGAAAAACTATCCCTGCCCCACTCTGTCTGACCCCATTACCCTCATCCAGAATGTCCTCATTATCATCCATCAGTGTGTCCCACTCAGTCTGCCAATTCCCCGCAATAATGGTTTGCTCCACTCAGTTTGTCCCTCATTGAGTGTGTCCTACTCACTCTCCCCCATGTTCACACCCCTTTCCCCAACATCAGTGTCCCACTCAGTCTGACGTTTTCACCTCCTCCCAGTGCAGCTTTGCCAAAGGATGGGGATCAGGACTCATCCATCTGAACTTCAGCTGTGGGGTCACTGGGTAAACCCTTGAACTACCCTGTAACTGTGCCTGTACAGACACTACCTTCACCTTCCCCAGGACAATAATTACTGGCCTAGCCAGTGGCTCCCACACTCCTCCAATAAGTACAGAGGAAAAAGGGCCATCACAATGGGCAGTGAGTGAATTCTGACCCTGGAAGGGAAAGTGTCTTCTCCAGTTAGACAGGTACCTTAGCTGGTGTGGAATATGAATCGAGTAGGTTCTCCTCCTCCGTCTCTGCTTGGACACTGGCCAAGAGTCAAAGAAAATGTCCTGGTCACACTGCAACTCACTTGCCTGAGCTGTTCAGCTCTGACCACCACCATTCTTCACATGCATTTTATAACACAGGTACAGGCCAGCATTTCTGCCCCACCTCACCCGCTGCAGCACATTACACGTCTGGCTTTGTATTTCACTGCACCCGCTGGAATTAATCCCCTGTACCCACAGCCAACTCTGCCTTGGACTCAAACGCTGCATGACGACTGAGCCGCCTACAATCTGTCATTAAGATTATCCAGCAATACGCCCACACCAAGAGGTACAACTGACAGAATCAGTCTCCCCTTCAGTACTGTGGGAGAGCCGCAGGAGCAGAAGCACCCCAGTCGTCACCTTTTCAGGAGGTAAAAGATTGCTTTTAATCAAGGAGCTCTCTCTCTCATGCTTCCCACTCAAGGTTCGTCCCTCAGCTCACACCGTCAGTCATTTATCACACCACAGTTTCTGGGATCTCACAGCATCACAGTGTCAGTACTCGAGAACAGAGCAAGTCAATTCCAAAAGGAAACGGCTGTGACAAGCTCTGGGTCACCCAAGGATGTGCGAGGCCGTTAAATGAGATCCTCACGATGACAACTGATGCATCTCCTGATAACCCAAAGTTCAAGTCTTGTCTGTTAAAAGGATACAGCTCTTCAAGGGTGTTCAGGTCATGCATTGGTGCTCGGTTGTTCCGTTTGATTGATGCCGGCCGAGTCTTGTTGGCTTTTTTACTGAGAACCTGGGAAGGAGAAACACTTTTAGGGTGGGGCAGAGGTGGGGGTGTTGCATGAGTATAGTGTTCTGTTGGTTGTATCCCACTTCCACAGAAAACTGCTCTGTCTCACCACTACTCACTCTGGCAATCATGTGTAAGTGACTGCATCTGGGACCTAATTTATTCTACGGAAGACGTTGTGAAATTTGAAAGGGTTCAGAAAAGATTTACAAGGATGTTGCCAGGGTTGGAGGATCTGAGCTACAGGGAGAGGCTGAAGAGGCTGGGGCTGTTTTCCCTGGAGCGTCGGAGGCTGAGGGGTGACCTTATAGAGGTTTACAAAATTGAGGGGCATGGATAGGGTAAATAGACAAAGTCTTTTCCCTGGGGTCGGGGAGTCCAAAACTAGAGGGCATAGGTTTAGGGTGAGAGGGGAAAGATATAAAAGTGACTTAAGTGGCAACTTTTTCACACAGAGGGTGGTACGTGTATGGAATGAGCTGCCAGAGGATGTGGTGGAGGCTGGTACAATTGCAACATTTAAGAGGCATTTGGATGGGGATATGAATAGGAAGGGTTTGGAGGGATATGGGCCGGGTGCTGGCAGGTGGGACTAGATTGGGTTGGGATATCTGGTCGGCATGGACAGGTTGGGCCGAAGGGTCTGTTTCCGTGCTGTACATCTCTATGACTCTATCCCAGGACAGCTAGACAAGTGTGAATATTGAAGCTCACACAGGCCAGGTTGTTCTGTTCCATACACATTCTACTCTTTCTCCCATCATCCTGCAAATGTCTCCTTTTCAATGATTTATCCTATTCCTCTGCAGCTTTCCCAGTGGGTTGCCTTCCAATATGCTTTCAGACTGTACCTTCCCATCATTCTCCGGATAAAGAGATCTCTTTAGATTCCGGATTGATACGCTCGTGACCATCTTACATCGATGGTTCCCTAGTTCCAGTCTCTATATAACCACAGCTACCCTCGTGTGCAGAGATATGTGGGCTAGCCATGGGAAATGCAGAGTTGCAGGGGTGGGTCTGGATGGGACGCTCTTTGGAGGGTCGGTGTGGACTCGATGGGCTGTTTCCACACTGTAGGGATTCTAGAGATTAATGATCACCAAACCCACTACATTATCTAAAATTATCAATCCAGTCACTCCTCAGAGTGCTCTTCCCTCCAGAAAATAATCAGAAGTCAGATGACACCAGGTTATAGTTCAATGGGTTTGTTTGAAATCATCACCAAGCTGTCTGAGCGCTGCTCTTTGTCAGGTGAAGGGGCCAAACTCCGAAAGCTTGTGATTTCAAACAAACCCGTTGAACTATAACCTGGTGTCGTCTGACTTCTGACCTTATCCACCCCAGTCCACCACCGGCACCTCCACATCATCACTCCAGACAAGAGTCCAGGCCGGTTCAATTGTTGCTGATGGTTACAAACTCTCATATCGACTCAATGTATTTTGCATCTTCCTCAGGCTCCTTTTTCAATAATGAACAAACACCACCCCCTGCAGGTTCTCTGTGAAGTTACACACCATGACTTACAAATATATAACTGTTCTTTCAGTGTTACCGGGCCAGGATCCTGGAATTCCCTCCCTAAGGGCATCGTGGGTCCACCTACAGCACAAGTCCAAGATGGCAGTTCCCCACACCATCTCAATGGGTGGCACAACGGTTAGCACTGCTGCCTCACAGCACCAGGGTCCCAGGTTCGATCCCACCCTCGGGCGACTGTCAGTCTGGAGTTAGCACATTCTCCCCGTGTCTGCGTGGGTTTCCTCCGGGTGCTCCAATTTCCTCCCACAGTCCAAAGATGTTCATCTTAGGTGAATTGGCCGTGCCAAATTGCCCATAGTGTTCAGGCAGGGGCAAATATAGGGTAGGGCAATGGGTCTGGGTGGGTTACTCTTTGGAGGGTCGGTGTGGATTTGTTGGGCCGAAGGGCCTGTTTTCACACTGTAGGGAAGCTAATCAATCCTGTCCCAGTCTGTGACACCTACAGCCTGTAAATTAGCTCATGGTTGTTCACAGGACTCCAAGAAGGAAATTTCCAAAACTCGTTACCTCATGTTCAAAGATGTCCACATTTCCTGCATTCAGGGCAAATCCAACCCGTGTCATGCTGAAAGCAATCCACTCATTCACAATCTTTTCTTCCTTCAAGCAGTACGTGATACAGTGTTCCAACACTGCACAAAACAGGAAAAAGCAAAACACTAGCAGTAAATTCAATTTCATTAAATCCCTGTTACCCTATCGCTCTCTCACCGTAGCAGCTCAGACTCCCACCCTGGACACAACCATAAAAGGCAACAGTACTCTCACGATGCCCGACTG
This sequence comes from Chiloscyllium plagiosum, assembly GCF_037043375.1. Classification (NCBI taxonomy): domain Eukaryota; kingdom Metazoa; phylum Chordata; class Chondrichthyes; order Orectolobiformes; family Hemiscylliidae; genus Chiloscyllium; species Chiloscyllium plagiosum. The sequence continues at coordinate 1,888,090 of NW_028270184.1, forward strand.
GAAGGGGAAGTAGTATTCAACAACACGAGAGACTGTCGGGGGGTTGGGGGGTGGGTCGGCGTTGAGGGAGCGCTGCACTGTAGCGGAGGGTCGGCGCCGAGGGAGCGTCGCACTGTTGGAGGGTCGGCGCCGAGGGAGCGTCGCACTGTCGGAGGGTCAGCGCAGAGGGAGGGTCGCACCGTCGGAGGGGCAGCGCTGAGGGAGGGTCGCACCGTCGGAGGGGCAGCGCTGAGGGAGGGTCGCACCGTCGGAGGGGCAGCGCTGAGGGAGGGTCGCACCGTCGGAGGGGCAGCGCTGAGGGAGGGTCGCACCGTCGGAGGGGCAGCGCTGAGGGAGGGTCGCACCGTCGGAGGGGCAGCGCTGAGGGAGGGTCGCACCGTCGGAGGGGCAGCGCCGAGGGAGGGTCGCACCGTCGGAGGGGCAGCACCGTCGGAGGGGCAGCACCGTCGGAGGGGCAGCGCCGAGGGAGGGTCGCACCGTCGGAGGGGCAGCGCCGAGGGAGGGTCGCACCGTCGGAGGGGCAGCGCCGAGGGAGGGTCGCACCGTCGGAGGGGCAGCGCCGAGGGAGGGTCGCACCGTCGGAGGGGCAGCGCTGAGGGAGGGTCGCACCGTCGGAGGGGCAGCGCTGAGGGAGGGTCGCACCGTCGGAGGGGCAGCGCTGAGGGAGGGTCGCACCGTCGGAGGGGCAGCGCTGAGGGAGGGTCGCACCGTCGGAGGGGCAGCGCTGAGGGAGGGTCGCACCGTCGGAGGGGCAGCGCTGAGGGAGGGTCGCACCGTCGGAGGGGCAGCGCTGAGGGAGGGTCGCACCGTCGGAGGGGCAGCGCTGAGGGAGGGTCGCACCGTCGGAGGGGCAGCGCTGAGGGAGGGTCGCACCGTCGGAGGGGCAGCGCTGAGGGAGGGTCGCACCGTCGGAGGGGCAGCGCTGAGGGAGGGTCGCACCGTCGGAGGGGCAGCGCTGAGGGAGGGTCGCACCGTCGGAGGGGCAGCGCTGAGGGAGGGTCGCACCGTCGGAGGGGCAGCGCTGAGGGAGGGTCGCACCGTCGGAGGGGCAGCGCTGAGGGAGGGTCGCACCGTCGGAGGGGCAGCGCTGAGGGAGGGTCGCACCGTCGGAGGGGCAGCGCTGAGGGAGGGTCGCACCGTCGGAGGGGCAGCGCTGAGGGAGGGTCGCACCGTCGGAGGGGCAGCGCTGAGGCAGCGGGCACTGTCGGAGGGTCAGTGCTGAGGCAGCGGGCACTGTCGGAGGGTCAGTGCTGAGGCAGCGGGCACTGTCGGAGGGTCAGTGCTGAGGGGGTGCCGCACTGTCAGAGGGTCAGTGCTGAGGGAGTGGGCACTGTCGGAGGGTCAGTGCTGAGGGAGTGGGCACTGTCGGAGGGTCAGTGCTGAGGGAGTGGGCACTGTCGGAGGGTCAGTGCTGAGGGAGTGGGCACTGTCGGAGGGTCAGTGCTGAGGGAGTGGGCACTGTCGGAGGGTCAGTGCTGAGGGAGTGGGCACTGTCGGAGGGTCAGTGCTGAGGGAGTGGGCACTGTCGGAGGGTCAGCGCTGAGGGAGTGGGCACTGTCGGAGGGTCAGTGCTGAGGGAGTGGGCACTGTCGGAGGGTCAGTGCTGAGGGAGTGGGCACTGTCGGAGGGTCAGTGCTGAGGGAGTGGGCACTGTCGGAGGGTCAGTGCTGAGGGAGTGGGCACTGTCGGAGGGTCAGCGCTGAGGGAGTGGGCTCTGTCGGAGGGTCAGTGCTGAGGGAGTGGGCACTGTCGGGGTTGAGCGCTGAGGGAGTGGGCTCTGTCGGAGGGTCAGCGCTGAGGGGGTGGGCTCTGTCGGAGGGTCAGTGCTGAGGGAGTGGGCTCTGTCGGAGGGTCAGTGCTGAGGGAGTGGGCACTGTCGGAGGGTCAGTGCTGAGGGAGAGGGCACTGTCGGAGGGTCAGTGCTGAGGGAGAGGGCACTGTCGGAGGGTCAGTGCTGAGGGAGTGGGCACTGTCGGAGGGTCAGTGCTGAGGGAGTGGGCTCTGTCGGAGGGTCAGTGCTGAGGGAGAGGGCACTGTCGGAGGGTCAGTGCTGAGGGAGTGGGCACTGTCGGAGGGTCAGTGCTGAGGGAGCGGCCACTGTCGGAGGGTCAGCGCTGAGGGGGTGCCGCACTGTCGGAGGGTCAGTGCTGAGGGAGTGGGCACTGTCGGAGGGTCAGTGCTGAGGGAGTGGGCACTGTCGGAGGGTCAGTGCTGAGGGAGTGGGCACTGTCGGAGGGACAGTGCTGAGGGAGTGGGCACTGTGGGAGGGTCAGCGCTGAGGGGGTGCCGCACTGTCGGGGTTGAGCGCTGAGGGAGCAAAGAAACAACACAGAGGAAGTCCCACCCACAGACCCCATGGCCAGAGTACGAGTGGCCAGTTTAATGATTGTGGTTAATAACTGACCGTTTTGTTGATGTGTCAATGTTTCTGTTTGTTAACTCCAGACTCACATTTCTCTATCGAACCGTCATCCTCTGCCACCAGATCAAATGTCTCCAACTCAGAAGCGATAGTCTCCAAGGTGACTGGCATTGTCAGATCCTGATTTACCCGACAGACAAAACCCTCGGTTACCTAGAGTATCACCCCCCTCCGTGATACCCCCCCCCGTACCCTCACCCCCTCCGTGATACCCCCCCGTACCCTCACCCCCCTCCGTGATACCCCCCCCGCACCCTCACCCCCCTCCGTGATACCCCCCCCGCACCCTCACCCCCCTCAGTGATACCCCCCCCGCACCCCCACCCCCCTCCGTGATACCCCCCCCGCACCCTCACCCCCCTCCGTGATTACCCCCCCCCGCGCCCTCACCCCCCTCCGTGATACCCCCCCCGTACCCTCACCCCCCTCCGTGATTACCCCCCCCCGCACCCTCACCCCCCTCAGTGATACCCCCCCCGCACCCTCACCCCCCTCCGTGATACCCCCCCGTACCCTCACCCCCCTCCGTGATACCCCCCCGTACCCTCACCCCCCTCCGTGATACCCCCCCGCACCCTCACCCCCCTCCGTGATACCCCCCCGCACCCTCACCCCCCTCCGTGATTACCCCCCCGCGCCCTCACCCCCCCTCCGTGATACCCCCCCCGCACCCTCACCCCCCTCCGTGATACCCCCCCGTACCCTCACCCCCCTCCGTGATACCCCCCCACCGTGATACCCCCCCCCCGCACCCTCACCCCCCTCCGTGATACCCCCCCCGCACCCTCACCCCCCTCCGTGATACCCCCCCCCGCACCCTCACCCCCCTCCGTGATACCCCCCCCCGCACCCTCACCCCCCTCCGTGATACCCCCCCGCACCCTCACCCCCCTCCGTGATTACCCCCCCGCACCCTCACCCCCCTCCGTGATACCCCCCCCGCACCCTCACCCCCCTCCGTGATACCCCCCCGCACCCTCACCCCCCTCCGTGATTACCCCCCCGCACCCTCACCCCCCTCCGTGATACCCCCCCGCACCCTCACCCCCCTCCGTGATACCCCCCCGCACCCTCACCCCCCTCCGTGATACCCCCCCCGCACCCTCACCCCCCCTCCGTGATACCCCCCCCGCACCCTCACCCCCCTCCGCGATACCCCCCCCGCACCCTCACCCCCCTCCGTGATACCCCCCCGTACCCTCACCCCCCTCTGTGATACCCCCCCCTTAGTGACCCCTTGGTGACCCCCCGTGACCCCTCACCCCCGGCCGTTACCCACGAGCTTTCTCGGACAATCGCTGACTCCGAGTCTCCCGCGCAAACTCCTCCCGCTCCTTTAACCCGGTCTTCCAATATCCCGGCATCCTCCGCGCCGGCAAACCTCCACCATCCCGGCGGCCCTCGCGCGCCCCGCCCAGCCCAGCCCCGCCCCCGGGGAACCAACGTGCAGCAACTGCGGAGACAGCCGGAGGACCGGTGTACCACCCCCTGGCGGCCGGGAGGAGTAGCGACGCCTGCCCTGCTCCTCTTGGGTCCAATGGGCATAAACTCATTGCAAACTGCAGGAGGCTGATGCAAAACATGTTGATTCCTTCACAGCAAACCACTCAGGACAAATAGTCATGGTGGCATACTTCATAACCTTTCATTACCTTCCCTTTATTACTGAAAACGACAAATCAGAGGGGGTTAGACAGCATCCATGGAGAGAGAGCAAGCCAATGGTTTGAGTGACCTAACTGAGCCAGTCTGGGGGGTGACGGGGTGAATGGCCTATTCCTGCTTCTGGACCGTGCTCCTTTGTATGGCAGGGTTCCCACAGTGGGAGGTTTCGCACCCTGAGTGGGGGGGGGGGGGGGCACGAGCTGAGATTGTGGGCTCCACCAGCACTCGGTGGTTCCAATGGCCCCACTCTGCTCCTGAAGGTGTGGCACCATCTGTGAGGAGAAGTCAGAGTTAACATTTCAGGGTCCGGTGACCCCTCCTCAGAGCTGCCGCCACGTCTTGTGGCCTCTTAATCCCTCGACCTTTGTCACGCAAAGAACAGATTATATCTGGGTATAAAATAAAGAACTGAGGGTGCTACCTACAAGACCATAAGACATAGAAGCAGAAATTAGGCCATTCAGCCCATTACGTCTGCTCCACCTTTCAAACATAGCTGACAAGTTTCTCAACCCCAGTCTCCTGCTTTCTCCCTGTAACCCCTTGACCCCCTTTATACTCAAAAACATATCTCTGACTTAAATATACTGAATGACCTGGCCTCCACAGCCTTCTGTGGCAATGAATTCCATAGATTCCCCAACCTCTGGCTGAAGGCGTTTCTCCTGATCTCCGTTTTAAACCAGAAACAAATACAGAAATTGTTGGAGGAACCCAGCAGGTCTGGCAGCAGCTGTGTGAAGAGAGCAGAGTTAACGTTTTGAGCCTGGTAATTCTCCAGCTGGGGAGGGGGTGAAATGGGTCTGGGTGAGGGAATGGAGAAGAGAGCCTGACAACAGCAGTTGAGGGAGCTGCAGTGTGTGAGTACGTAGTGAGGGAGAGAGCTTCTAGAAATGGAGCTGAGTCCTGAATGTGTGTTTCCACGGAGGTCATACGGCAGACTGACCACATCGTGCTGGGTGAATAGCTTTCCCTGTCTAGCAATGTGAGGGGAAGGGTTTGTTTCTGCTTACTAAGGCAGTGGGTGTGTGTGCGCGTGGGGGGGGGGGTGTGTGCACACGTGGGGGGGTGTGTATGTGCGCATGGTGTGTGTGTGTGCACGGGCACACGCGGGTGCATGTGTGCACGCGGGGGGGTGTACGCGCGCAGGGGTCAGTGTGTGCAGCGGGTGTGTATGCATGTGGGTATGTGTGTGCATGGGTATGTGTGCGTGTGGGGGGGTGCGCGTGGGTGTGTGTGCGCGTGGGTGTGTGTGCGCATGCGTGCGGCGGTGTCGGTGTGTGCGCGCGCATGGGGGTGTGTGCACGCAGGGGTGTATGTGTGCATGCGTGCGGTAGTGTGGGTGTGTGCACGCACGGGGGTGTGTGTGTGCGCGTGGGTATGTGTGCGCGTGGGGTTGTGTGTGTGGGTGTTTGTGCGTGCGCAGGGGTGTGTGTGCACGCAGGGGTGTGTGCACGTGCGCAGGGGACTGTGTTGGTGCGCGCGGCGGTGTGGGTGTGTGCGTGCACAGTGGGCTGTGCGCACACGCAGGGGTGTATGTGCGCGCGTGTGTGTGTGTGCGCGTGCAGTGGTGTGGGTGTGTGCGTGCACGGGTGTGTGTGTCTATAGGGGGTGTTTTGGGGGAACGTGTGTGGGTGTGGGGGGGAGGTGTGAGTGTGTGTGCGGGGGGGGTGTTTTGTGGGGAGCTTGTGTGTGGGTGTGGGGGGGAGGTGTGAGTGTGTGTGCGGGGGGGGTGTTTTGTGGGGAGCTTGTGTGTGGGTGTGGGGGGGAGGTGTGAGTGTGTGTGCGGGGGGGGTGTTTTGTGGGGAGCTTGTGTGTGGGTGTGGGGGGAGGTGTGAGTGTGTGTGCGGGGGGGGTGTTTTGTGGGGAGCTTGTGTGTGGGTGTGGGGGGAGGTGTGAGTGTGTGTGTGCAGGGGGGGGTGTTTTGTGGGGAGCTTGTGTGTGGGTGTGGGGGGAGGTGTGAGTGTGTGTGTGCAGGGGGGGTGTTTTGGTGGGAGCGTGTGTGTGTGGGGGGGGGTGGTGTTTGTGTGTGTGTGTGCGTGCGTACACACTTGGCTGTGCGTGTGAGAGAGTCATGAGGAAGTACGTATGTGACAGACCATATTTTATTAATTTCTGTTGTGTGATGTGGACATCACTGGCTGTTCCAGTATTTATTGACCCGTTCCTAGTTGCCTCTTGAGAAGGTGAGAGTGAGCTGCCTTTTTGAATCACTGTAGTCCATGTGCTGCGGCTCGGTGTGGACTTGTTGGGCTGAAGGGCCTGTTTCCACACTGTAATCTAATCTAATCTACCCTTCGTTGTCCAGTACTCCCTGGGAGCAGAGAAACTAGGCCATGTTCTTCACTGCCTGCAACACATAATTGATGAGGATGAGCACCTCACCAAGACCTTCCCCACACCTCCACTTCTTGCCTTTAAACAACCGCCAAATCTTAAACAGATCGTTGTTTGCAGCAAACTGCCCATCCTTCAGGAGAACACCATACAACCCTGTCACAACAGATGTTACAAAACGTGTCAGAGTGTTAACACGGATACCACCATTACAATGCCCCTTAGGAAGGGAATCCCAGGATTGTGACCCAGCCAGACTGAAGGGAAACAATGTGTGTAAGTGTACATGTCCATGTGGGTGTGTGAGCAAGTGTGCGTGTTATGAATTCAGTTACAAATCACACAACACCAGGTTATAGTCCACAGGTTTATTTGGAAGCACACTAGCTTTCAGAGCGTTGTTCCTTCGTCAGGTAACCAGTGGGGCAGGATCAGAGGACATAGAACTTATGGTAAAAGATCAAAATGTCATACAACTGATAACCAATCACGGACAACTCACAGACCAGTCGAACTGGGAACATTCCTCCTCACAATGGGCGTTTCCGCACTCTACACCAGCATCCCCCACTATGGTGGCATCGCGGCAACAGCCTCAGTACTCAACACCAACAACTACCAATCTCCAATCACCGTCCTACAACTCATCTGCTTCAGCCTCGACCACAACATCTTCACCTTTGACAACCAGTTCTTCAGACACATGCCACACCATGGAGACCAAAGCTGCACCCCAAAATGCCAACATTTTCATGCACAGGTCCGAACAAGACTTCTTTGCCGCACAGGATCTCCAACCAATGCTGTGCACCAGATACACTGATGACATTTTCTTCCTCTGAACCCATGGCGAGGAGTCACTGAAACAACTGCACAGTGATATCAACAAGTTTCATCCCACCATCAGACTTCCCATGGACTGCTCTTTAGTATCTGTCTCCTTCTTGGACACATGCATCTCCATCAAGGATGGGCACCTCAGCACCTCACTCTACTGCAAGCCCACAGATAACCTCACGATGCTACACTTCTCTTGCTTCCACCCAAAACATATTAAAGCAGCCATGCCCTACGGACAAACCCTGTGCAACCACAGGATCAGTTCAGATGAGGAGGAACGCAAAGGACACCTGAAGGTGCTGAAGGACACCCTCATAAAAGCAGGGTATGATGCTCAACTCACTGATCATCAGTTCCAACGTGCTACAGCGAGAAACCTTCTCAAAAGACAGACACGAGATGCAAATGCTAGAGTACCCTTCGTGGTCCAGTACTCCCTGGGAGCAGAGAAACTAGGCCATGTTCTTCACTGCCTGCAACACATAATTGATGAGGATGAGCACCTCACCAAGACCTTCCCCACACCTCCACTTCTTGCCTTTAAACAACCGCCAAATCTTAAACAGATCGTTGTTTGCAGCAAACTGCCCATCCTTCAGGAGAACACCATACAACCCTGTCACAACAGATGTTACAAAACGTGTCAGAGTGTTGACACGGATACCACCATTACACGTGGGGACATCACCCACCATGTGACCCGGCCAACATTGTCTATCTCATATGCTGCAGGCAAGGATGCCCAGAGCTATGGACGTTGGCTGCTCCAAGCAGATGCTACAGCAGAAGATGAATGGAGATTGCACAACAATCAAGAGACAGGGGTGTTCCCTCCCAGTCAGGGAGCACTGGGAGGGCAACACGGTGGCTCAGTGGTTTGCACTGCTGCCTCACAGTGCCAGGGTCGCAGGTTCGATTCCAACCTCAGACAACTGTCTGTGTGGAGTTTGCACATTATCTGTGTGGGACCCTCTGGGTATTCTAGTTTCCTCCCACAGTCCAAAGATGTGGATGTAGGTTTGCTCATTGAGCTGGAAGGTTCATTACAAAATACCTTACAAGGACCGTAACAAACACTACATTGGACACACAAGTAGAAAGCTAGCCACCAGGATACATGAACACCAACTAGCCACAAAAAGACATGACCCTCTCTCACTATTATCCTCACATACCGATGAGGACAGACACCACTTCGACTGGGACAACACATCCATCCCAGGACAAGCCAAACAGACACACGCATGAGAATTCCTAGAAGCATGGCATTCCAACCGGAAATCTATCAACAAACACATTGACTTGCATCCCATTTACCACCCCTTGAGAAAAAGAACAGGAAATGACATCACCATAGGGAATGACATCACCACAGGAAATGACACACCAACCCAAGGAAACCCAAGCATATAAATAGAAAGTGGGTTACACCACCAGTGCTTCATCCGGAGGCTCACTGAAGATGTTACTGAGTATGGTGATGAAACATCTGGAAATGAACCTTCCAGCTCAGCGAGCAAACCTACATCCAGAACCTCAACCTGAGCTACAAATCTTCTCAAAACTTGCTAGTCCAAAAATGTGCAGCTTAGGTGAGTTGGCCATGCTAAATTGCCCATAGTGTTCAGGTGCATAGTGTTGCCCATAGTGTTCATAGTGTGTGGGTTAGGTGCATTAGTCTGGGGTAAATTTAGAGTAATAGGGGAATGGGTCTGGGTGGGATACTCATTCGACTTGTTGGGCCAAAGGGCCTGTTTCCACAATGTAGGAATTCTATGATAATTAAATCATTGCAGCGGTCAGGGACATTGGGCCTTGGATCTTCGGATGACCATCCTCCAAGGTGGGATATGCAACAACGCAGAGTGGCTGAGCAGAGGCTGAGAGCTACATTCAGTACCCATGAGGGTGACCTCAGCTGGGATCTTGGTTTCATGTCACACAACAGGCAACCCCACTACATTATACAGTCTCTCAAACACATGCACACACAAACATACATACATGCACACTCTTAAACACTTACACAGACCTTCTCTCATACACACACGCGCACCATTTCACAGCCATATATTCTATCACACTCATGCACACACACATACATGCATACTCACACACTCTCCCACATACGCTTTCCCTCTCTTTCACACACCCACTCTCTCTCACACACACTACATATACAGTATAAGTCTATGGATGAATTTTCATTTGCAGACTTTTATTTGCAAATACACTTGTTCAAAAAGCACAAAATCTGTAGGCAGTCAGTCCATGTGACATTTTATAAATGCCTTCTTTGGGGACAGAACCAGTCTGACTCAAGGTTGGGATACTAACCTCACACTTTGAATGCAGTGTCTGAGCTGTCACTTTTTATAAAACCTTAAGTTATCTCAGGGCTGTGACATGAAAGAAGTTCTGGGATTTACATATTAATCCATTGAAACCTGCATTCCCATTCTAAATGATTAAAGACTTCACAGCATTCTAGGTGTGTTCAATACATCGCGTCAGTTGTACGACACGTGTGGAATGAGCTGCCAGAGGATGTGGTGGAGGCCGGTACAATTGCAACATTTAAGAGGCATTTGGATGGGTATATGAATAGGAAGGATTTGGAGGGATATGGGCTGGGTGCTGGCAGGTGGGACTAGATTGGGTTGGGATATCTGGCGGCATGGACGGGTTGGACCGAAGGGTCTGTTTTCATGCTGTCCATCTCTATGACGCTATGACACTTTAATCTTTTACTATAAATTTTGTTTCTATGATCCTGCCCCACTGCCTACCTGATAAAGGAGCAGTGCTCTGAAAGCTAGTGCTTCCAAATACACCTGTTGGGCTTATAACCTGGTGTTGGGATGATTTCTAACTTTGTCCACCCCAGTCTGACACCAGCTCTGCCACATTATGTCCTGGGTGAGTGTATTTACATGTGTATGTGTATGTCTGCAGCTGGAGGCCACCACAGAGACATTCTTCAAACAGAAGTTGGAAAAGAACCAGGTTTCTCTTCATTGACTCCATCAACAACCCTTCCTGATTCAACCTCCCCTGCTCTGAGGAGAAGTATGTCAATCTTTTAGGCAGAGCTACCTGATTGGACCAGATTAACAGCCCCAATCAGGGAACTCAGATTCTATAAGGCCCACCTGGCTGAACCTGTTACTGTCATTACATTATCCCAACTACAGACCTCTGACTTCAACTCTCCACCCTCTGTTCCTGTTTATCTTTCGCCCCATTAGTTTCCCAAGCACTTTTTCCTCAGGTAAATGTTATCACATTTATTTCCTCTCAATTTCTTGCCCCTTAATTATTCAGTATATTTGGAATGCTGTTAGTATCTTCTACTGTAAAGACTGAGATAAAGTTTTTAGTTAACCCCTCTGCCAATTTCTGCTTGCCCATTATTATTATTTCCCCACCCTCGTTCTCTATTGGATTTCGGTTGACTTTGGCCTATCTCTTCCTCTGAACATATTTTTAAGAAGTTGTCATCAGTTTTGATATTGCATGCTGGTTCACCCTCAAACTTTAGTTCTCCTATTCTGGCCATCTTTTGTTGGTTTTTAAAACCTTCTCAATTCTCTAGTTTACCACTAATCATTTCCATACCTTGTGTCTTTTATTTCAATTTGATGCTCAAATTAACTTCCTTGGATAACTATGACTTGGAGGTGCTGGTGTTGGACAGGGGTGGACAAAGTTAAAAATCACACAATACCAGGTCATAGTTCAACAGGCTTTTATTTGGAAACACTAGCTTTCGGAGCACTGTTCTTTCATTAGGTGGTTGTGTGATTTTTAACTTTGGATAACTATGGACTGTTTATCCCTTCTTAGAAGCCTCCTTTGGTGTGAGTCATGAACTATTTTTTAAAAATCTGCCAACATTCATCAATACATTTCCTGCTAAACTCCATTTCCAGTTCACTCCAATTAACCCTGCCCTTATTCCTTTGTTAGTTTCTTTCTTTTAAGTTTAGTGCTGACACTAGTTGTTTCTGACACTAGTTTCTCACTCCCAAACTGAATGCCTTCTTCTACCATGTATGGTCACAGTTTCCCAGGGAATCCTTCACTCTGAGATCACTTCTTAAACCTTCCTTGTTATGTATCACCTAATCCCAAATAGCCTAATCCTTGGTTGGACCACGGCTGAGGGCAATTGTGCTGGAACCCGACTTAATGGGAACGTTCAGAAGGGGAATTGGATAGAAACTGGTAGAGGAGAAATGTACAGGGCTGTGTGGTGGATGACAGGGGGATGTGGGAATAATTGTAGAGATCTTTCAAAGAACTGGCACAGGCTCAATGGGCTGAATGGCCTCCTGTCCCATTCTGAGAAGGCTTTGCTTTGAAACATCTTTACAGTGTATCAGTTGGTATCACTACAAACCCCCTGCTGACCCGTCAAAACTCTAGTAATTTGTGTTAAAACCAGAACTGTCCCCAGATGCTGTTATACCTGCTGAGCACTTCCACCCTTTCCTGTGTACATCCCACCTGAGATTAGCCTGTTCTGATTCAGGAATTTTGTTCTGTGTGCTGCATTCCTTTCTATGGAATGTTTCCTGGTGTCTGATCGAAACTCTGTTGGTTTCTCTTTCATTTCTTTCCTGATCCTCCCTGTCTGCCAGTGTCTGTTAGTTTCATTGTGAGTAAGTATTGCTGAGAATTCCCCTTCCCTGTTCCTCACTTTATCCTTCAGTCCTTCTCTGTGTAACACTGACAGTGAATGGAGAGACTCTGAAAGAAAATGTTTCCCTTTGAAAACACTGCACCTGGTGCAGGTCAGGTGAAACTGTAATAACCTACAACCCCGTGTAAAATGGTGACATGGAACAGAACAGATCCACACAGTTATTCAACACCTTGGGATGTATTAATCGCCCTTGAAATGATCAAGATTTTGCAAATCTGCCACGAGCCGCTCTAAAAGCAAATCCAATAAGTCCAACAGCAATGACACCAGCAGCAGGTACAGAAACAGAAGCAGCAGCACCCACAGCAATAACACCAATAGCAACATGAAGGACCTGTGGGGTAAGGTTACATCAGTGAGAGACAGAAACAGACACAACACTGAAGGTGTTTCCAGTGGCTCAGGGAATCCCAGCTTTATTCCCTCTGGCCAGTCACTGAGGGCATGACTCCAAGTGACCTTCCCAATCCCCATCTGGTGAACAAGTGCCCCAGACTCCATTCCCATTCTCTGGAATATCCAGGTCCCACCCAGCACGGGGCACCATTCCCCACTTCCATATCCATTTGAGATGTTCCAAGCCGATCCACCCACCAAGGGCCTGGAGTAAAAACATCAGCCATAACTTTTCACAATATCTTTATCCAAACCCACTTCCTCACTCGGCTGGGAGCTGCTACTTTGCACTGGGGCCCATCGGGAATGTTGTGGCAGGATGACCTACCCTGGGAGCTGAGGGGTTTAAGGCAGGAACCTCGTGTTCTCCTCAATGTTCTCAGTGATGGCACAGTCTCCTGGCCGAATGAAAAGGGCACTATCTCCTCGACAGGCCCAGGGGTTGTTGGTGTGACTCTCCTAGTCATTCTACTCTTCCCTCCCATTGGTTCTCACTGTGTCCAATAGGAGATGGAGGATTGTCCACAAACATTAGGGACCTCTCTCTGACCTCTCAGCTGCTCACTGGCTTTTTTGTCTTCTTCCAGTCCCCGGTTCCAAGCTGCAATCTGGCAAATGAGGAGGCAGGACAAAGGCTGTCCTTCTTAATGGGACCCAGCACAGGAAGATCCCAAATCACAGTTCCCACAGGCCTTAAGAATATGTTCCCCTCCTTGTCTCAGTGTCTCACACACTTGGTGAGTTCTCTGACTGGGAGATGAAGGACGCGATAGATCCCCACTTTATAATAACCTGTGGATCATGGAATCCACTCACCTGATATGATACAGATTTTCTGTACCGAAGCTCATTGACGAAGTGTTCACAATTTGCTTTTATTACATCGTAATTCCTTCTCTTCCCAACCTGAGCTTCAGCATTTTTTAATATCTCCTTAACAGGTAAAGGGTTCCATTTGGCATCAGACTTGTTGTTGACTTTGTAGTCACCCATTCCAACAACATCAATGAGAAGCTCTTTTTTAACCACAGCAGCACCCGCTGAGCTGGAGGATGCGAACACTGATGCTGAACCAGATGGTCCATCTAGTGAATATATGCAAAGAGCAATTAATTGTGAGTGTTCGAATGTTCAGGGCTTTTACAGATAACGAAATGGAACCTGGTCAGATACATGTGTATCTGAGACTGATTAAAAACCCTCTTTTAGATACAAGGGAAAACTCTCTGGCAGCTTGAAGACTAAATGCCTCTGGGAGTATCAGAGAGCAATGAAAGGAACACTGAGAGTTATTCCGTTCAGAGAGCTGAGCTTAGCTTTGCTCACAGAGGATTTAAGACAGCTTTTAACATCCTTTTCTGGTGGTCGAACTAAACGATGAGGCTGAACTGTGTCCATGCTCAATGATTAACAACGCAGACTGTCTGTGCAAGCATCAGACTGTAATTACAACCTTTCACCATTAGGTGCTGCTGCTGTGTTCCCATTGGAGGGAGGGGGTAATTATAGTGAGACACTGTTCTGAGCCCAGATTCCTGGTGTCCCCCTTCCTCCACCAACACTGACACATTTTGCCATCAAACTTTGGAATTCTGGAATGTGGTGGTGTCATGGTGTGGGATATAGGTGAATTAATGTTATTTCTGCAATTATAAGTTCTGATACAGAGTAAATGAATTCACATTAGTTTGGGATTGTTTCGGACGAGAGCTGACTTAGCAAGAATGAGGAAATATATAGTCCGTTACAAAATGGTATGTTAGCATGAGACGTGATTACAGAACAATGGTAGAAATACAGGCACTATATAAAATGCTGTGAAAAGAGGCCTTTATAAACATCTGTTTCCCACTTGTATGGGGACACAGGAACAAACCCCAATTAAAAGGGCTTAGTGATAAGATGCTGTGAGGGGCAGCGCAGATGGAGGGAGTAGATAATGGTAAGCAAAGGATGGGATGACGTCAAACACCCTTATAGGAGGCAGAGATAGACATTTGTCACGGACAAGGCCGGATAAACAGAAGTTGTGGGATCAGTCTTAAGGAAATGAGTGACGTAAGCCAAGCAGGGAACAAACAATGAAATGAGAAAAAAAATGGGAATTTAAAATGTATAAATTGCGAGAGTTTGTTGGGGTTTACTGTGCATTTGTCACTGCCTTACTGGCATTAGACATTGCACCGACTTGCAAGTGAACAAATAAAACGACGCTGCTGTTTCAGATATTTGGTCTTGGACTGAAATTATTGAAGTGAGTGGGATTTGTTTCTCACAATTGGGGGCTCGTCCCGGATTTTCTTCCATCGCCGGGGGGAGTGGCTGGCCTTGGACACTGGGAAGACGCGTCCCGTTCCCCATTGAGGAGCAGTCTCGTGTCCCGGTTTGGTCTGCTCCCTTAGGTGACTGGTGTGAATCCTACAAGAGAGACATCTGAATCAGACAGTGATAGGAGGTTGATAGACAATACGGAAAGAAGGGGCCAGGCAACTCTGTGCACAGACCAAGGTAAGAAAATTGACTTTTAAGTATTGCCTTGGTGGCCGGGATTGAGTTTTAGTAGTTAATAAGGGACTAACGAAGGAACTCAATATGGATTGTGCTGTGGGTAAGGAAAAAGCCTCCGGGAAAACAAAGTAAGGAAAAGGCAATGGAAATGGAGGCGGGGTCCCTTACAACATACCTCCAGAAAGTCCTTTGGGCAGGATATTGTGGAATTGGCAAAATAATACTTGTACAAGGGAGAAAGATGATTAAATATTGTTGCTTTGTATGGACTAAGGAATCCATTCTTCGTCCCGCTGTCTTCTGGCCAAAGTACAGATCGGACGAAGACTGGGTTTGTAAATATCTGAATTTATATGTCAATGTGCGAGAGAGAGAGAGAGAATGAAAAGAGCTGTACAGCTGGTAGGAAGTTTAACCCTTTGTGATTTGGTTTGAGTGAACATTTGTTTGTTGGTGATTGAATGTTTGTGTTTTATTCCCTGGAGCTTGTGTTCCAGGACTGTTTTGAATCTGATTTTTATTATGGAAACTTAACATGATTTATTTTAAGGTTAGGGATTCTATCGAGATTATGAAGAAAAAAAAAGAATGATAACTCCTGTTCTTTTTACAGATCATGACTGCCTTACTATCAGTTTCTAACTAATCTCTTTTATCTTTACATAAAAGCGATTTATGGAGGACAGTTGAAGTTTCAGTTCAACATTAGATTGTAGTAAAAGCAAAATTCTATGGTTAATATCTGTGACCTTGGATTCGGCCATTGTTCATGCATTAGAAGTTTTTTTAAACTTGAGTAGACAAATTCTTTTAAGGCAGCTCTGATTATTTTACGACCTATAGTATTGTAATTGAGCAATGATTGGTCAGGACTATTTAAGAAAACTAATTTTGGATCTAAATTACAGGACTAAAACTGGGTAATTACAGTGAATTGCAAAATTGGGAACTGTATGCATTTTGCATTTTAACTATTAAATACTGAAGAAATTAACGTAAATATATAAATATATTTATAAGTTAGGAACAGGCTTTAAAGGTTAGTCAAGCATGAATTGATGAATTGGTGTTTGAAGTTATGGGGAGCTAGAAATATTGCAATATTTCTTTAAAGAAAGAAAAAGGGGAAAAACGTAACGACTTATCCCCTTTGGGAGGTACCCATAGGGGACAAAGAGATTGGGTTTGTAAGTGCCCCCCTCACCAGTGGGGAGGTCAGAACATTTAAACAGAAAATGAAGGTCCTGGTTGAGGATCCGGTGGGGTTGTCTGAACAAATTGATCAATTTCTGGGGCCCAGTCTGTATACCTGGGATGATAGAAGGTCCTAAGGATAGGGTCACAGGGGAACTGCTGTATATCCCTGATATAGGAAGTAACTTACTGGGGGGAGACTTAATTATCCTTTTAGGATTGGAGATTGGAATTCAGGAAAAAGAATTAGTTGTACAACTGGCAATGTTGACAGAGGATGCAGAGAGAGAGATAGACCCTATTGTATGGTATGGTCTAGAGAAGGGAATCGTGGAAAACTACAGATCCCTCCCCTTTTAATAAATTTAAAACAGAAAGGGGACGTTGTCTGTGAACGACAATACCCTATTTCCATAGAAGGTAAACGGGGACTGCAGCCAGTAATTGAGGGACTGATTAGAGATGGACTGTTGGAGCCATGTATGTCTCCTTATAATACCCCAATTCTACCAGTGTGGAAATCTGATGGAACTTATCGATTGGTGCAGGATTTGAGAACATTAAATCGAATAGTACAGGTCAGGCACCCAGTGGTGCCAAACCCTTACACATTATTAAGTAAGATCCCTCATGATTACAGATGGTTTAGTGGGATAGATTTAAAGGATGCCTTTTGGGCTTGTCCCTTGGCGGAGGAAAGATTTGGGACTATCCCCCTATGAAATTTTATTTGGATTACCTTATCTGGGAACGAATGGAGAATTGCCGATTCCTGAAACTAAAGATTTGTTTTTAAAGAAGTATATACTGGGCTTGTCCTCTTTGTTTTTCCTCAGGAAACAGGGTTTATTGGCACAGACTCTGCCCCTTGAATCCGCTGTTCATCCCATCCGGCCAGGAGATTGAGTCTTAATAGAATCATGGACAGAGACTAAATTGCAGCCGGACTGGGAAGGGCCGTACCAGGCTCTTTTAACCGAAACGGCAATAATGACGGCGGAAAAAGGCTGGACTCATTATACTCGGTTCAAAGGGCCAGTGGACCCTCCAGTTGAGGAAAAAGTCTGGACAGCCGAATTAACGCAAGACCCGCTGAAACTCAGACTAAAGAGACTTTGAGTAACTGACTACACAGTGGCGACGCGAGCGCGGGATTATTTCTGTAAGATTGTATATTAAGCCTTTTTGAGCTTCAGCATGATGATTAGAATACTGGGAATGTTTAGAGTTATGATGCTGGCCCTCTTAGTATTGGGATTTTGGCAAATATCATTTTCATATGTATTATTAACGGTTCCTGAGTCTGATAATCCACAAGTAATAGACACTGATGCATGCAGTTTAGTAAATTGTGGGACTGTAGTTAATCAGAGACAGTACCGCAGCTCAGAGATACATCTTAAGTCCTATGGGGATGGCCTCGGGGATGGTACCTGGTATAATGGTCTCGTCACAGTACACCGGGACCCCTTCCGACCAGCTCGCGATTGTCTCGATAAGAAGTGTAACCCCATATACTTAACGATAAGAAAAACCACATGGCACCAAGCAATTCTGGGGGGCGGGGAGGGGGGGGGGGGGGGGGGCACTTATGAGATACAATTAAATGAAACATTTGGGATTGAAATGAAAACAAATGGGAAGGAGTTTGTGGGCTGTTGTTTTCGAATTAGTGTAGGACAGGGAAAACGGGTAGAATTACTGGGTAATGAGATACAACATTTCACCCCTCCCGATGATCCTAAAGTAGTAAAAATTATAGAGGTAAAGGACGTGAAACAGACCATCGAGATAGAGACTGGGTACGGGGATGCAAATGCCTGGGTTGAATGGGTAAAGTATACTGTAAAAGGTCTGAACAAAAGCCTCTGGTAGGCCAGGGGCCCAGGTGGTTCCCTTTCCGCTCGGGTGGAAGCGAGACAGGAAGGGCATGAAATATATGATAGCCCTGTACCAGGATGAGACTGCATGGAATGATAGGAATTGTACCTCCCTATCTCTGATGTTCCCTCCCTTGGAGAAGAAAGATGTACAAGTTTCTCACAATGGTAATGTCAATGGCCCAGGTTAATAGTCTGGGGACATCAGTATGAATCCCACTAAAGCAGATGGTAAACTTTCAATTAGAGTCATAGAGATGTACAGCATGGAAACAGACCCTTCGGTCCAACCCGTCCATGCTGACCCAGATATCCCAACCCAATCTAGTTCCACCTTCCAGCACCTGGCCCATATCCCTCCAAACCCTTCCTATTCATATACCCATCCAAATGCCTCTTAAATGTTGTCATTGTACCAGCCTCCACCACTTCCTCTGGCAGCTCATTCCATACACGTACCACCCTCTGCGTGAAAAAGTTGCGCCTTAGATATCTTTTATATCTTTCCCCTCTCACCCTAAACCTATGCCCTCTAGTTCTGGACTCCCTGACCCCAGGGAAAAGACTTTGTCTATTTATCCTATCCATGCCCCTCATGATTTTATAAACCTCTATAAGGAAACCCCTCAGCCCCCGACGCTCCAGGGAAAACAGCTCCAGCCTGTTCAGCCTTTCCCTGTAGCTCAGATCCTCCAACCCTGGCAACATCCTTGTAAATCTTTTCTGAACCCTTTCATGTTTCACAACATCTTTCCGATCGGAAGGAGACCAGAATTGCACACAGGTAGAATAAGGAGCTAGTTTAATGGCAGCCCATCTGTGTTACTCATGTCCTTCAGGGAGGGAAATCTGACCTCTTTCCCTGGTCTGGCCTATATGTGACTCCTGGGTTGACTGAGAATCACAAGCCATCTGCTCTTTGAGGGTGGCCCACTGTTCAGTGCCTGATCTTGCTGACATTCCACAGAATCTCATCGTGTTTTTGCCCCATTGAAGTCAGTTCTCCGCTAACTGTCGTTTCGTCCTCTGGATTGTCGCATGTCATTCTCCAGTACCATCCTGAAGCTGATAATACAGTCTCCAAAATGTTTCCCCACTGACTCCTGACCCACTTGGTCCTGGTCATTTCCAAGGGGCAGGGAGAGAGCAGAGACACACCTGGGCAGAGCCAGGAGAGAGGAATGGTTTCTCTAGGTTTGCTTCATTTCCTGGAGAAGACGCCCAAATATGACTGTCTTCGAAAGAATCGGAGTGGGTCACAACCCCCCCGCCCTCCCCCCCCAGCTGTGGGTGTTCCTGGTTGGCCTAAAGTGTAGTCCCTGGCTCTTGGTGCCTTTGTACTGAGTGTCTTGCTTTGCCATTTCAGAGGACAATGAAGACTAGGATCCAACAAGAGAGAAGATTGGAGGTTAATAGCAGGGCTGACAAAATCCTTCGGAAAACAGCTGGCACTGGTATAAAAAACACAGGAAGGTAACAGAAAAAGGGGAGAAAGGAAGAAAGTTCCAAACTGAGTTCAGCTGCATGTCCGTAAATGCAGGGAGTATGGTCAGTCAGATCAGGGAGTTACAGGCACAGATAGCAATGTGGCATTACGATGTTGTGATGGTGACGGAGAGCTAGTTAACGGAAGGGCCACACTGGGTATTCCGTCTCGCTGGGTATAAGGTGTTCAGGAAAGGAGGAAGGGGAACTGTGTGGGTCAAGGAGGTCTGGAGAAAGAGGATGTCTCACAGCTTTGAAGGATGGAGTCAATTTGGTGAGAGCTATGGAACACAGAGGGGACAGTTACATTGCTCAGTGTGGTGGAAAAGCATCTTGAAGAACAATCTGCCGTGCTATTCAACCAAGAAGCCTGCATTCCAGAGCAGTTATAATGGGGTACTTCAATTAATTAAACATGTAGTGGGATACGGGCAGCGAAGGGCAAATGTTCCTGGATTGTGTTTCGGAGTGACTTCTCCAGCAGTATGTGTCCAGCCCAACAAGGAGTGATGCGTTGTTGGACCTGCTCCTTGGAAATGAGCTGCCCAAGTGGGTCAGGAGTCAGTGGGGAAACATTTAGGAGACAGTGGCCAGGTTCAGGCTGGTGCTGAAGGACAACAAGCAAATAATCCAGAGAAAGAAACATCAATTAGCAAAGTGCTGCCTTCAGTGGGGCAGGAGCAGGCAGGAAGATCTTGTCACTTTTACCTGAAGTTAAGTGGATGACATATCCATCCCCAACGTAGATGGCCCAGTGTACATAAGCACCTCGGAATATCTCAATCAAATCTCCAGGTTTGGGGTCAACTAATGGCTGGAACAAAGACATGTTTTATGTTAGAAATCAATGCCACCATCTAATGGTCTGTGGATTGAACAGTTTCCTGCTTCTAATGATTTGGAGACAGAATAACAACAGTAATCATCCAGTCATCTAACCAGGAGGCACAGTAACGTTGATGTTACCATCCTGCTCTGTGATCACACTCCCGACTTGTACCTTGTAGATGGTGGACATGCTTTCGGGAGTCAGGAGATGAGTTACTCACTCCGGGATTCCCAGTCTCTGACCTGGTCTTGCAGCCGCTCTGTTTCTAGGACTGGTCCACCTCAACGTCTGCTCCGTGACTGATTCTAACTGAAAGTTGGCTTTCTGAGATTCTCAGTTGAATGAGATTGCAATATTCTAAATACGACCCACTTGTGAAACTGAGAATCCAGAGAACAGCACTCTCGCTGTTATATTTCTGAAAAATAAATTTGCGTAAACAAAATTTCACAAAGTGACGTGACAGTTTCACTGGAGATTGTTTTGTTTATTTCTGAGATTTACATCAAAACCAGAGAAACTAATAGCAGGAGCAGACAGCCCAGACGAATCCTTGGCAGTGTACCACAGAGATAGAGAGGCTGTAGACAAGAAGTTCAGGAAACAACAATTTACAAATGACCAAACACAACCTCGGAACTTTCTGTCTCTGAGAAAGGAACAAGAGAAGGGCGCTGTGCCCCTCAGTAAGATCACCGCTGGTCTGATTTTAACTCCAACTCCATATTCCTGTATCTCCCACCTATCCACGATAATCTTTTATCCCCTTGGTCGTCAGGAATTACTATCAGTACAGCGTGTTCCCTGGGTCCCAGTGGATGTCTCTAGATACAGAGAAATTAGATTAGATTAGATTACATTACAGTGTGGAAACAGGCCCTTCGGCCCAACAAGTCCACACCGACCCGCCGAAGCGAAACCCACCCATACCCCTACATTTACCCCTTACCTAACACTACGGGGAATTTAGCATGGCCAATTCACCTGACCCTGCACATCTTTTTGGATTGTGGGAGGAAACCGGAGCACCCGGAGGAAACCCACGCAGACACGGGGAGAACGTGCAAACTCCACACAGTCAGTCGCCTGAGGCGGGAATTGAACCCGGCGCTGTGAGGCAGCAGTGCTAACCACTGTGCCACCGTGCCGCCCACTAATCTCGATTATCCAAACGACACAAATGTTCGAATAATCAATGCTGGATAATACAGTTTAGCCAAGCATCGGGACCTTGGGATCTTACTGGTTAATCCAAAATTTGGATAATGGAATGCCAGATAATTGAGGTTCCTTTGTAAACAGCTGAGTGACTTGTTCAAACAGCTGAAGACATCCATGTCCCTGTTTATTAACTGTTGATGAGCAGCATGCATTTATGTCACCAAACTGGTGTTAGTATTTCAGACTTTCGAAAAGTGAGTACATAAATTATGGAGTGAACTGGAACAGTAGGAAGTGCTGTGGGTTACAGGTCTGTGCTAAAGGTTTACAAACACAGCGCATGGATTGCTGTTCAGGGGAGTAGCTGATGCACAGCTCCAGTACAGCCGCCCCAGGCTTTGGTGCACCATCCACCCACTGCATTGATACAGAAGTTTGTGGCCAATATGGTTCCGAGCTTTATCTCTGAACCTTTTCCTCAGTCCGGATAAATCTCAGGGTTCTTTAACACACATTTCCCCAGCTTTCTACACAATCACTAGGCAGCACCTTGAATTCCAGGACCCCTCAGTCTCATTTCAACCTCCTCACTCAATCTCCTTACCTCATTCTGACCTCCCCAACCTCCTCCCTCAATCTCCTTACCTCATTCTGACCTCCCCAACCTCCTCCCTCAATCTCCGTACCTCATTCTGACCTCCCCAACCTCCTCCCTCAATCTCCGTACCTCATTCTGACCTCCCCAACCTCCTCCCTCAATCTCCGTACCTCATTCTGACCTCCCCAACCTCCTCCCTCAATCTCCGTACCTCATTCTGACCTCCCCAACCTCCTCCCTCAATCTCCTTACCTCATTCTGACCTCCCCAACCTCCTCCCTCAATCTCCTTACCTCATTCTGACCTCCCCAACCTCCTCCCTCAATCTCCGTATCTCATTCTGACCTCCCCAACCTCCTCACTCAATCTCCTTACCTCATTCTGACCTCCTCAACCTCCTCCCTCAATCTCCTTACCTCATTCTGACCTCCCCAACCTCCTCCCTCAATCTCCTTACCTCATTCTGACCTCCCCAACCTCCTCCCTCAATCTCCGCACCTCATTCTGACCCCCTCAACCTCCTCCCTCAATCTCCGTACCTCATTCTGACCTCCCCAACCTCCTCCCTCAATCTCCGTACCTCATTCTGACCTCCTCAACCTCCTCCCTCAATCTCCTTACCTCATTCTGACCTCCCCAACCTCCTCACTTGATCACCACACCACACACCGCCCCCCCACCCACCTCCTCACTCGATCCCCACACACCCCGACCTCCCACCCACCTCCTCACTCGATCCCCACACACCCCGACCTCCCACCCACCTCCTCACTCGATCCCCACACACCCCGACCTCCCACCCACCTCCTCACTCGATCCCCACACACCCCGAACCCCACCCACCTCCTCACTCGATCCCCACACACCCCGATCCCCCACCCACCTCCTCACTCGATCCCTACACCACACCCTGACCTCCCACCCACCTCCTCACTCGATCCCCTCACCACACCCCGATCCCCCACCCACCTCCTCACTCGATCCCCACACCACACCCCGATCCCCCACCCACCTCCTCACTCGATCCCTACACACCCCGATCCCCCACCCACCTCCTCACTCGATCCCCTCACACCCCGACCTCCCACCCACCTCCTCACTCGATCCCCTCACACCCCGACCTCCCACCCACCTCCTCACTCGATCCCCTCACACCCCGACCTCCCACCCACCTCCTCACTCGATCCCCTCACACCCCGACCTCCCACCCACCTCCTCACTCGATCCCCACACACCCCGACCTCCCACCCACCTCCTCACTCGATCCCCACACACCCCGATCCCCCACCCACCTCCTCACTCGATCCCTACACACCCCGACCTCCCACCCACCTCCTCACTCGATCCCCACACACCCCGATCCCCCACCCACCTCCTCACTCGATCCCCACACACCCCGACCTCCCACCCACCTCCTCACTCGATCCCCACACACCCCGAACCCCACCCACCTCCTCACTCGATCCCCACACACCCCGATCCCCCACCCACCTCCTCACTCGATCCCCACACACCCCGATCCCCCACCCACCTCCTCACTCGATCCCCACACACCCCGATCCCCCACCCACCTCCTCACTCGATCCCCACACACCCCGATCCCCCACCCACCTCCTCACTCGATCCCCACACACCCTGATCCCCCACCCACCTCCTCACCCGATCCCCACACCACACCCCGACCTCCCACCCACCTCCTCACTCGATCCCCACACACCCCGAACCCCACCCACCTCCTCACTCGATCCCCACACACCCCGACCTCCCACCCACCTCCTCACTCGATCCCCACACCACACCCCGATCCCCCACCCACCTCCTCACTCGATCCCCACACACCCCGAACCCCACCCA
The DNA here is from genome assembly GCF_037043375.1 of Chiloscyllium plagiosum. Classification (NCBI taxonomy): domain Eukaryota; kingdom Metazoa; phylum Chordata; class Chondrichthyes; order Orectolobiformes; family Hemiscylliidae; genus Chiloscyllium; species Chiloscyllium plagiosum. The sequence goes on from NW_028270184.1 coordinate 1,911,967, forward strand.
CCTCCTCACTCGATCCCCTCACACCCCGACCTCCCACCCACCTCCTCACTCGATCCCCTCACACCCCGACCTCCCACCCACCTCCTCACTCGATCCCCTCACACCCCGACCTCCCACCCACCTCCTCACTCGATCCCCTCACACCCCGACCTCCCACCCACCTCCTCACTCGGTCCCCTCACACCCCGACCTCCCACCCACCTCCTCACTCGATCCCCACACACCCCGACCTCCCACCCACCTCCTCACTCGATCCCCTCACCACACCCCGACCTCCCACCCGCCTCCTCACTCGATCCCCACACACCGCGACCTCTCACCCACCTCCTCACTCGATACCCTCACCACACCCCGATCCCCCACCCACCTCCTCACTCGATCCCCACACACCCCGACCTCCCACCCACCTCCTCACTCGATCCCCACACACCCCGAACCCCCACCCACCTCCTCACTCGATCCCCACACCACACCCCGATCCCCCACCCACCTCCTCACTCAATCCCCACACACCCCGATCCCCCACCCACCTCCTCACTCGATCCCCACACACCCCGACCTCCCACCCACCTCCTCACTCGATCCCCACACACCCCGATCCCCCACCCACCTCCTCACTCGATCCCCACACACCCCGAACCCCACCCACCTCCTCACTCGATCCCCACACACCCCGAACCCCACCCACCTCCTCACTCGATCCCCACACACCCCGATCCCCCACCCACCTCCTCACTCGATCCCCACACACCCCGACCTCCCACCCGCCTCCTCACTCGATCCCCTCACCACACCCCGATCCCCCACCCACCTCCTCACTCGATCCCTACACCACAACCTCCCACCCACCTCCTCACTCGATCCCCACACACCCCGACCTCCCACCCACCTCCTCACTCGATCCTTGACACAAAGTGCTCTGTTATAATGTCTTTAACAGTAGCTTCTGCAAACTTCCCTCTGACAGATATTAGACTAACTGGCCAGTAATCTCCCGCTTTATGTCTCCCTCTTTTTGAATCAAGAAATTACATTTGCTATCGTCCAATTAAATGCAACATTTCCCAAAACTAAATATGCTTTTTGAAAATTCAAGCCACCGCTTTGAAGATCCCAGGCGCGGTCCGTCAGGATCCAGGAAGATCCCAGGAGCAGTCCGTCAGAATCCAGGAAGATCCCAGGAGCAGTCCGTCAGGATCCAGGAAGATCCCAGGAGCAGTCCGTCAGGATCCAGGAAGATCCCAAGAGCGGTCCCTCAGAATCCAGGAAGATCCCAGGAGCGGTCCGTCAAGATCCAGGAAGATCCCAGGAGCGGTCCGTCAGGATCCAGGAAGATCCCAGGAGCAGTCTGTCAGGATCCAGGGCTTTGTCAGCCCATAATTCCAATAATTTACTCAGTGTCGTTTGCTTAGAGTTTGTGATTTTCTCTGAGTTCCACCCTCTCTTTTTGGATTTACAGTGACTGATGGGATGTTATTTGTATCTGTGCAGTGAAGACTGATTCAACATATCTGCTCATTTCATCTGCCATCTTCTTAATTTCCAAATAATAAATTTCCCAAACTCAACTTTTATCAGACCAACTGAGAGAGGACTCATTCCTCTCTCCCCTAAACAGATTCTAAAATTTATTCATAATGTGCTCTCTGCTACTTCGAGCCACCTTCACTGTGAAGTTATTAATGAATCTGACCACATTGCTCAGTGTAATGCAGCTAGTATAGCCTGTTACATTTATACAAGCATAGGGTCAGATAGCACAGAAACAAACCCTTTGGGGCAACCATAATCCCAAACTAAACTAGCCCTACCAGCCTGCTCCTGGACAGTATCCCTCTAAAATATTTCCTATTTATGAACTTATCTGTTAAACAAGTAACTATCCACATCCACCCCTTTCCTCAGGAGGTTCATTCTACACACGAATAACTCTGTTAAAAAACTGCTCCTTGTATTTGTTTAAAGCTTTCTTTTCACCTTAAAAATATGCCCCCAGCTCTTACAATCCCACATCCTAGGGAAAACAGTCCTGCCATTCATCTTATCTATACCCCTCGTTATTTTATAAACCTGTATAAAGTCGCCTCTAAACCTCCTTGACTCCAGTGAAAAAAGTCCCAGCCTATGCAGCCTCTCTTTATAACCCAAACCCTCCAATCCTGGGAACATCCTGGCAAATCCGAACCCTCTCCAGCTTGAATAATTTCCTTCTTAGCACAGGATGACCCGAACTGGACACAGTGCTCCCGGAGAGGCCTCACCTGAAAACGGTTCCTGGAATATGTAGAAGTCTTCCTCCCCCTTAGCGACATGCTGCTGTCCACAACTGCTTTCTTCAGGTCAGTGCAACCTCTGTTAATGTGTAAAACCAAGTGCCGTTTCCTGATCATCGAGTAGCTTTTATAGTCACTTCCTGATTACCTGCTGCACTTCTATCATGCCCTCCCCTCCCCTCCCCACCCACCACTGACAGATTTTATTGCTAGCCATGCACACGCCCAACAAACAACCTATTCCCGGAATCAGAGCAGACTCACTTTCGATTTAAAAACTGGGGGAAGATTGCTTGGGAATATCACGTGCAATATACTCTTGGCTGTATTCCTACCAGGCAGGGCCAACTTGTCTCCTGAAACAGTTCCATTTACACAGCAGGGGTTAGAAAGTCACAGCTCTCCCTGAGTTGAATGGAACCAGTCCCAGTAACTTGGAGCTTTATTTTGTAAATATATTTATTAGCAATATAAAATTATTGAAAAAAACAATTACAAATATCAGTATAATAAAAAGAAAAAAACACAAATTACAACTACTATCTACCAACTACTAACCTACTCTATAATACAAAGCAATCCCTAACACTGTGCAAAGCAACACCAAAAAAAGAAAGAAAAGAAAAAAGAAAAACAAAAATACACACAATACAGACCAGCTCTGCTCGGCACAAGGCCCCCCAAACAAAGGAACAGGAACATTGTATACAAACCCGTATTAACTCGGGAAACCCCCTCCAGGGCCCAGGCCTTAACAAATCTAATCATCCTGGTTAAACAAACGCCCTAGTTAAGATAATGGTTAAATCTATATCCAAATAACTCAAGGAGTGCTGCCATGTCTTATTAAAAATGGTCTGTTGTGTGGTGCACTATGTTTGTGAAAAAGCCCAAGGGAATGTGCTCCATAATTAACTTCTGCCATCCCAGCAAGCCCAGCGGGTTCTCAGACACACAATTCATCAGAACATTCTTCCCCGCACAGTATGCAAGAATATTAAATAGTTTCTTCCCATGCCCGTCTAAAGATGGTAAATTTGGCAGACCTAAGAGGAGAGATATTGGGTCTACTTTGACTGCAGTCCTCAATACCCTCCCTATCTCTCCCGCCACAGCGCTCCAGTAAACACGGAGCCTGTGGCCTGTCCAGAAGCAATGGGTAAGAGTACCTACACTTATTTTAGACAATAGACAATAGGTGCAGGAGTAGGCCATTCAGCCCTTCGAGCCTGCACCGCCATTCAATATGATCATGGCTGATCATTCCTAATCAGTATCCTGTTCCTGCCTTATCTCCATAACCCTTGATTCCACTATCTTTGAGAGCTCTTTCCAACTCTTTCTTAAATGAATCCAGAGACTGGGCCTCCACTGCCCTCTGGGGCAGGACATTCCACACAGCCACCACTCTCTGGGTGAAGAAGTTTCTTCTCATCTCTGACCTAAATGGTCTACCCCGTATTTTTAAGTTGTGTCCTCTGGTTCGGCACTCACCCATCAGCGGAAACATGTTTCCTGCTGCCAGAGTGTCCAATCCTTTCGTAATCTTATATGTCTCAATCAGATCCCCTCTCAGTCTTCGAAACTCAAGGGTATACAAGCCCAGTCGCTCCAGTCATTACATTTGGGGCACACTGAGATGCCCCTTTTTTAAACTTCGCCAGACGGTCTGGTGCTAGATGAGCCCTGTGCAGAACTTATAACTGCGTAGCGCATGTCCTATTACAGATTGGGATCTTTCAAGTATTCTCCCATGTTTCAGAAGAGATCTCCACTCCCAGTTCTTGCTCCCAGACCTCACATAACTGGTTAATATCCTGCTAGGCCCTGCCACCCAGCAGGCAATAGAGGGCACTAACCGAAAGGGTGCGTGTGGAGCGTAGCAACATCCTCTCTGTATCGGGCTTATAGGGCTTAGTGAGAAGCGTAGTCTTCTTCTGGATGAAATCCCTTACCTTCCTCACCTTCAGGGAGCCCGACAATTCGGAGATTTATCCTCTGATCTCGATTTTCGATGTCGTCGATATGGTTTCACGAGGCCCGCACCTCTCGCTCCAGCACCTGGATCCGACTGGATGAGGACTCCATCGCAGCTTCCGAGACCTTAGTTTTACCCTCCCCCTCCTCCAGCCTCTCCCCGAGGCCCTGGGTCTCCTGCTCATGCTTCCACAGCCATGGTTGCGATAGGTTGGACCTGTACACGAATCTCCCCATGGATCTCCACAATCGCAGCCCCGACTGTCAAGGTCAGCCTCTCCATCGCCGCAGCCAATTCCTGTGAGTCTGTCATTTCGTTCTGCCCAATGGTGAATGGGGATTTCAGTCCTGACCAGTTATCCTGAGAAGGTGACTGGATGGGACTTTTCTCCAGGCACAGGGAGTGGGTGGGAATGCGGTATCTTCAATCCCCTCCAGCCTGTCTCAGGGGGGCAGGGAGAGTCAGTTGTTCTCTGGTGAACCCTCAGTGCTCCCTTCCCCATTGCCCCATGCCCACAATGGACTCCAGCAGCTTGATACGAGCAGCATGAGCTGGGACTGAATTCCTCATCGACCAGGAAACCTAACTTGGACACTCTGACACATTCAGGTATCGCTGATGAGACCACATTTACAAGCTCCACACGCTCTACCCTTGTAGGCCATGGTCTTGAGATGGGATTCAGGATCAAGAGTTTTGCTGTGGTTCCAATGGACTCTATCTGGTGGACTGTAAAAGAAAATTCTGATGTGTGTGAACTTTGAATTAACAGACATGAGAAAATGAAAGTCAGATGAATACTGTGCATTTAAATAGTGGCATTAAAAGACTGACATTAAAACAGTTAGCTCTCTTTATTCTGGAGTTGTAAGAAAGGATATCTTACCTCTCCCCAGCTCCAATCTTTGGTATGAAACATTCAAGAGCAGATTTTGAACTTTCTCTCCCCCAGTTGTAAAAACCCCATCAAGTCCAGGAATGTTTCTTCTGCGGTTGTAAAACTACAAGAAACACTGGACAAAATCTTGCTATCTCCTGTTGTAAACCTTTGTATTGTAATGAAGGTGTAGGTGTGTACTGTACCTTTAATAGAGTATGGAAACTGGCGCAGACTGAGAGAAGCACAGAGCCTGCTGAAACATTTAAACAGATAACATTGGGTTGAAGCTGTGTTACCAATCAGTTTAAACTATGCTCCACATATCAAAATCCAATCAAATTTGAATTTTACAGTTTTGGATGACATCAAACCAATGAAATTATTCAATGTTTTGGGGTATAAAAGACGTTTTTTGCAGTTAGTGGGAAAACAGCAAAGAGAACCAACAAGGACAGACTGTTAGCCGAATAGCTCTCTGAAAGATACCGGTCCGTAAGACGGAATTTGTTAAGTGTGTACAACAACATTTTCTGATTTAGTAAGTGGATGTACCTACTAGAGAAGGTGCAAAACTTGACCTACTCTTGGGAAACAAGGCAGGGCAGGTGACTGAGGTGTCAGTGGGGGAGCACTTTGGGGCCAGCGACCATAATTCTATTTGTTTTAAAATAGTGATGGAAAAGGATAGACCAGGTCTAAAAGTTGAAGTTCTAAATTGGAGAAAGGCCAATTTTGACGGTATTAGGCAAGAACTTTCGAAAGCTGATTGGAGGCAGATGTTCACAGGTAAAGGGACAGCTGGAAAATGGGAAGCCTTCAGAAATGAGATAACAAGAATCCAGAGAAAGTATATTCCTGTCAGGGTGAAAGGGAAGGCTGGTAGGTATAGGGAATGCTGGATGACTAAAGAAATTGAGGGTTTGGTTAAGAAAAAGAAGGAAGCATATGTCAGGTACAGACAGGATAGATCGAGTGAACCCTTAGAAGAGTATAAAGGCAGTAGGAGTATACTTAAGAGGGAAATCAGGAGGGCAAAACGGGGACATGAGATAGCTTTGGCAAATAGAATTAAAGAGAATCCAAAGGGGTTTTACAAATATATTAAGGTCAAAAGGGTAACGAGGGAGAGAATAGGGCCCCTCAAAGATCAGCAAGGCAGCCTTTGTGTGGAGCCACAGAAAATGGGGGAGATACTAAATGAATATTTTGCATCAGTATTTACTGTGGAAAAAGATATGGAAGATATAGACTGTAGGGAAATAGATGGTGACATCTTGCAAAATGTCCATATTACAGAGGAGGAAGTGCTGGATACCTTGAAAGGTGGATAAAGATGGATAAAGGTGTACCCTAGATCACTGTGGGAAGATGGGGAAGTGATTGCTGGGCCCCTTGCTGAGATATTTGTATCATCGATAGTCACAGGTGAGGTGCCGGAAGACTGGAGGTTGGCAAACGTGGTGCCACTGTTTAAGAAGGGTGGTAAAGACAAGCCAGGGAACTATAGACCAGTGAGCCTGACTTCGGTGGTGGGCAAGTTGTTGGAGGGAATCCTGAGGGACAGATGTACATGTATTTGGAAAGGCAAGGACTGATTAGGGATAGTCAACATGGCTTTGTGTGTGGGAAATCATGTCTCACAAACTTGATTGAGTTTTTTGAAGTAACAAAAAAGATTGATGAGGGCAGAGCAGTAGATGTGATCTATATGGACTTCAGTAAGGCGTTCGACAAGGTTCCCCATGGGAGACTGATTAGCAAGGTTAGATCTCACGTAATACAGGGAGAACTAACCATTTGGATACAGAACTGGCTCAAAGGTAGAAGACAGAGGGTGGTGGTGGAGGGTTGTTTTTTAGACTAGAGACCTGTGACCAGTGGAGTGCCACAAGGATCGGTGCTGGGTCCTCTACTTTTTGTCATTTACATAAATGATTTGGACGTGAGCATAAGAGGTACAGTTAGTAAGTTTGCAGATGACACCAAAATTGGAGGTGTAGTGGACAGCGAAGAGGGTTACCTCAGATTACAACAGGATCTGGACCAGATGGGCCAATGGGCTGAGAAGTGGCAGATGGAGTTTAATTCAGATAAATGTGAGGTGCTGCATTTTGGGAAAGCAAATCTTAGCAGGACTTATACACTTAATGGTAAGGTCCTAGGGAGTGTTGCTGAACCAAGAGACCTTGGAGTGCAGGTTCATAGCTCCTTAAAAGTGGAGTCGCAGGTAGATAGGATAGTGAAGAAGGCGTTTGGTATGCTTTCCTTTATTGGTCAGAGTATTGAGTACAGGAGTTGGGAGGTCATGTTGCGGCTGTACAGGACATTGGTTAGGCCACTGTTGGAATACTGCGTGCAATTCTGGTCTCCTTCCTATCAAAAAGATGTTGTGAAACATGAAAGGGTTCAGAAAAGATTTACAAGGATGTTGCCAGGGTGGGAGGATCTGAGCTACAGGGAGAGGCTGAACAGGCTGGGGCTGTTTTCCCTGGAGCGTCGCAGGCTGAGGGGTGACCTTATAGAGGTTTATAAAATTATGAGGGGCATGGATAGGATAAATAGACAAAGTCTTTTCCCTGGGAGTCCAGAACTAGAGGGCATAGGTTTAGGGTGAGAGGGGAAAGAAATAAAAGAGACCTAAGGGGCAACTTTTTCACACAGAGGGTGGTACGTGTATGGAATGAGCTGCCAGGGGAAGTGGAGGCTGGTACAATTGCAACATTTAAGAGGCATTTGGATGGGTATATGAATAGGAAGGGTTTGGAGGGATATGGGCCGGGTGCTGGCAGGTGGGACTAGATTGGGTTGGGATATCTGGTCAGCATGGACGGGTTGGACCGAAGGGTCTGTTTCCATGCTGTACATCTCTATGACTCTAATTGAAAGTTTACCATCTGCTTTAGTGGGATTCATACTGATGTCCCCAGACTATTAACCTGGGCCATTGACATTACCATGACACCACCACATTCCAGAATTCCAAAGTTTGATGGCAAAATGTGTCAGTGTTGGTGGAGGAAGGGGGACACCAGGAATCTGGGCTCAGAACAGTGTCTCACTATAATTACCCCCTCCCTCCAATGGGAACACAGCAGCAGCACCTAATGGTGAAAGGTTGTAATTACAGTCTGATGCTTGCACAGACAGTCTGCGTTGTTAATCATTGAGCATGGACACAGTTCAGCCTCATCGTTTAGTTCGACCACCAGAAAAGGATGTTAAAAGCTGTCTTAAATCCTCTGTGAGCAAAGCTAAGCTCAGCTCTCTGAACGGAATAGCTCTCAGTGTTCCTTTCATTGCTCTCTGATACTCCCAGAGGCATTTAGTCTTCAAGCTGCCAGAGAGTTTTCCCTTGTATCTAAAAGAGGGTTTTTAATCAGTCTCAGATACACATGTATCTGACCAGGTTCCATTTCGTTATCTGTAAAAGCCCTGAACATTCGAACACTCACAATTAATTGCTCTTTGCATATATTCACTAGATGGACCATCTGGTTCAGCATCAGTGTTCGCATCCTCCAGCTCAGCGGGTGCTGCTGTGGTTAAAAAAGAGCTTCTCATTGATGTTGTTGGAATGGGTGACTACAAAGTCAACAACAAGTCTGATGCCAAATGGAACCCTTTACCTGTTAAGGAGATATTAAAAAATGCTGAAGCTCAGGTTGGGAAGAGAAGGAATTACGATGTAATAAAAGCAAATTGTGAACACTTCGTCAATGAGCTTCGGTACAGAAAATCTGTATCATATCAGGTGAGTGGATTCCATGATCCACAGGTTATTATAAAGTGGGGATCTATCGCGTCCTTCATCTCCCAGTCAGAGAACTCACCAAGTGTGTGAGACACTGAGACAAGGAGGGGAACATATTCTTAAGGCCTGTGGGAACTGTGATTTGGGATCTTCCTGTGCTGGGTCCCATTAAGAAGGACAGCCTTTGTCCTGCCTCCTCATTTGCCAGATTGCAGCTTGGAACCGGGGACTGGAAGAAGACAAAAAAGCCAGTGAGCAGCTGAGAGGTCAGAGAGAGGTCCCTAACGTTTGTGGACAATCCTCCATCTCCTATTGGACACAGTGAGAACCAATGGGAGGGAAGAGTAGAATGACTAGGAGAGTCACACCAACAACCCCTTGGGCCTGTCGAGGAGATAGTGCCCTTTTCATTCGGCCAGGAGACTGTGCCATCACTGAGAACATTGAGGAGAACACGAGGTTCCTGCCTTAAACCCCTCAGCTCCCAGGGTAGGTCATCCTGCCACAACATTCCCGATGGGCCCCAGTGCAAAGTAGCAGCTCCCAGCCGAGTGAGGAAGTGGGTTTGGATAAAGATATTGTGAAAAGTTATGGCTGATGTTTTTACTCCAGGCCCTTGGTGGGTGGATTGGCTTGGAACATCTCAAATGGATATGGAAGTGGGGAATGGTGCCCCGTGCTGGGTGGGACCTGGATATTCCAGAGAATGGGAATGGAGTCTGGGGCACTTGTTCACCAGATGGGGATTGGGAAGGTCACTTGGAGTCGTGCCCTCAGTGACTGGCCAGAGAGAATAAAGCTGGGATTCCCTGAGCCACTGGAAACACCTTCAGTGTTGTGTCTGTTTCTGTCTCTCACTGATGTAACCTCACCCCACAGGTCCTTCGTGTTGCTATTGGTGTTATTGCTGTGGGTGCTGCTGCTTCTGTTTCTGTACCTGCTGCTGGTGTCATTGCTGCTGGACTTATTGGATTTGCTTTTAGAGCGGCTCGTGGCTGATTTGCAAAATCTTGATCATTTCAAGGGCGATTAATACATCCCAAGGTGTTGAATAACTGTGTGGATCTGTTCTGTTCCATGTCACCATTTTACACGGGGTTGTAGGTTATTACAGTTTCACCTGACCTGCACCAGGTGCAGTGTTTTCAAAGGGAAACATTTTCTTTCAGAGTCTCTCCATTCACTGTCAGTGTTACACAGAGAAGGACTGAAGGATAAAGTGAGGAACAGGGAAGGGGAATTCTCAGCAATACTTACTCACAATGAAACTAACAGACACTGGCAGACAGGGAGGATCAGGAAAGAAATGAAAGAGAAACCAACAGAGTTTCGATCAGACACCAGGAAACATTCCATAGAAAGGAATGCAGCACACAGAACAAAATTCCTGAATCAGAACAGGCTAATCTCAGGTGGGATGTACACAGGAAAGGGTGGAAGTGCTCAGCAGGTATAACAGCATCTGGGGGCAGTTCTGGTTTTAACACAAATTACTAGAGTTTTGACGGGTCAGCAGGGGGTTTGTAGTGATACCAACTGATACACTGTAAAGATGTTTCAAAGCAAAGCCTTCTCAGAATGGGACAGGACGCCATTCAGCCCATTGAGCCTGTGCCAGTTCTTTGAAAGATCTCTACAATTATTCCCACATCCCCCTGTCATCCACCACACAGCCCTGTACATTTCTCCTCTACCAGGTTCTATCCAATTCCCCTTCTGAACGTTCCCATTAAGTCGGGTTCCAGCACAATTGCCCTCAGCCGTGGTCCAACCAAGGATTAGGCTATTTGGGATCAGGTGATACATAACAAGGAAGGTTTAAGAAGTGATCTCAGAGTGAAGGATTCCCTGGGAAACTGTGACCATACATGGTAGAAGAAGGCATTCAGTTTGGGAGTGAGAAACTAGTGTCAGAAACAACTAGTGTCAGCACTAAACTTAAAAGAAAGAAACTAACAAAGGAATAAGGGCAGGGTTAATTGGAGTGAACTGGAAATGGAGTTTAGCAGGAAATGTATTGATGAATGTTGGCAGATTTTTAAAAAATAGTTCATGACTCACACCAAAGGAGGCTTCTAAGAAGGGATAAACAGTCCATAGTTATCCAAAGTTAAAAATCACACAACCACCTAATGAAAGAGCAGTGCTCCGAAAGCTAGTGTTTCCAAATAAAAGCCTGTTGAACTATGACCTGGTGTTGTGTGATTTTTAACTTTGTCCACCCCTGTCCAACACCAGCACCTCCAAGTCATAGTTATCCAAAGAAGTTAATTTGAGCATCAAATTGAAATAAAAGACACAAGGTATGGAAATGATTAGTGGTAAACTAGAGAATTGAGAAGGTTTTAAAAACCAACAAAAGATGGCCAGAATAGGAGAACTAAAGTTTGAGGGTGAACCAGCATGCAATATCAAAACTGATGACAACTTCTTAAAAATATGTTCAGAGGAAGAGATAGGCCAAAGTCAACCGAAATCCAATAGAGAACGAGGGTGGGGAAATAATAATAATGGGCAAGCAGAAATTGGCAGAGGGGTTAACTAAAAACTTTATCTCAGTCTTTACAGTAGAAGATACTAACAGCATTCCAAATATACTGAATAATTAAGGGGCAAGAAATTGAGAGGAAATAAATGTGATAACATTTACCTGAGGAAAAAGTGCTTGGGAAACTAATGGGGCGAAAGATAAACAGGAACAGAGGGTGGAGAGTTGAAGTCAGAGGTCTGTAGTTGGGATAATGTAATGACAGTAACAGGTTCAGCCAGGTGGGCCTTATAGAATCTGAGTTCCCTGATTGGGGCTGTTAATCTGGTCCAATCAGGTAGCTCTGCCTAAAAGATTGACATACTTCTCCTCAGAGCAGGGGAGGTTGAATCAGGAAGGGTTGTTGATGGAGTCAATGAAGAGAAACCTGGTTCTTTTCCAACTTCTGTTTGAAGAATGTCTCTGTGGTGGCCTCCAGCTGCAGACATACACATACACATGTAAATACACTCACCCAGGACATAATGTGGCAGAGCTGGTGTCAGACTGGGGTGGACAAAGTTAGAAATCATCCCAACACCAGGTTATAAGCCCAACAGGTGTATTTGGAAGCACTAGCTTTCAGAGCACTGCTCCTTTATCAGGTAGGCAGTGGGGCAGGATCATAGAAACAACATTTATAGTAAAAGATTAAAGTGTCATAGCGTCATAGAGATGGACAGCATGAAAACAGACCCTTCGGTCCAACCCGTCCATGCCGACCCAATCTAGTCCCACCTGCCAGCACCCGGCCCATAAGAAATGAAAGAGAAACCAACAGAGTTTCGATCAGACACCAGGAAACATTCCATAGAAAGGAATGCAGCACACAGATGTAAATACAGCTGTGAGGCTTCCAAAACATGCAATCAGTACGATAGGGTTATAGTGTAGGCCCCCCCCCCCCCCAAATCCAGCAGGAGATAGAGGAATGCATACGTAAGCAGATCATGGAAAGATGTAAAAGCCATCAGGGTTGTTGTAGTGGATGATTTTTAAGTTCCCCAGTGTTGACCAGGAGCCCTCCCAGTGCCAGGGGCTTACTTGGCGCTGAATTTGTTAGTTGCATCCAGGGGGATTTCTTGAAACGATACATAGACAGTCCAACTAGGGAAGGGGCCTTGTACTGGAGAGTCAAAACGTGTGGTGCTGCAAAAGCACAACTAGTCAGGCAACATCTGACCCGACGCTGCCTGACCGGCTGTGCTTTCCCAGCACCACATTTTCTGAGTCTGATTGACAGCACCTGCAGTCCACACTTTCTCCCTTGTTTTGGAGTTTCAGTCAAGGACCATTTTGGGAACGGTGACCATGATTCTGTAATTTTAAGATAGTTATAAGGATAAGACTAGTCCTCAGGTGAATGTACTAAATTGGGGAGGGCTAACGCAACAGCATTCAGCCAGCACCAGAGAAAGCAGACAGGGGGAAGCTGTATGAGGATAAACCCACATCTGACATGTCGGAATGTTTTAAAAGTCAGTTGATCAGAGGTTAGGATCTGCATGTTCCTATGAGGATGAAAATTAAGGATGGCAAGATTCAGGAACCTTGGATGACAAGAGACATGGAAAGTTTAGTCAAAAAGATAAAGGAAAAGTAGAGAGGTTTCGGAAACAGAAACCAGACAAGGCCTTTGCGGAAGCATGAACCGAGCAGGAAAGAACTTAAGGAATGAGAGGAGTTAAAAGGACAATGAGGTGTCTCTGCTAAGCAGGATTAAGGAGACTCCCATTTCATCTGTATATTAGCAGCAAAATGGTAGCTCGGTAAAGGATAGGTCCACTCAAGGACAAAGGTTGGAATTTGGGTGTGGAGCTAGAGGTCCTTAATAAGTATTTCACACCAGTACTCACCAAGGAGAAGGCCATGGATGGTGGTAAGATTAAAGAAGGGTATGTTGACATTCTAGAGCATGCCATATTAACAGGTGGTGGTGTTGGATTCTTAAAAAAACATTAAGGTGGATAAGCTGTCAGAGGTGGTGGAGAAGCTGTGGACAATTTCAATATGGCATCGGGATAGGTACCTGAATAGGAAGGGTTTAGAAGGGTATGGGCCAAACGTAGGCAAATAAGACTAGCTGAGTTTAGGATATCTGGTCAGCATGGATGGGTTAGACTGAAGGATCTATTCCTGTGCTGTATGACTGTCACTCTAAATCCCAAAAGCCCAAAGGGATCTATCCAGAGGAAGGCAAGGGAGGAAATTGCTGGGACTTTGACACATCTTTGTATCTTTAGCCACAGCTGAGGTCCCAGACCACTGCGGAATAGTGAATGTTGATCTTTCGTTTAAGAAGGTTAACAGGGATAATCCAGGAAATGATAGGCCAGTGAGCCTTATTTCAGTGGGAGGGAAGCTAGGGAAGAAGAATTTCAGGGACAGGATTGACTTGGATTTAGAAAAGAATTGACGTATTAAGTAGAGTCAGCATGGCTTTGCATGGGGCAGGTATCGTCTCACAAATGTGACTGAGTCTTTTAAAGAAGTGACAATGATGACGCTAGAGAAGTGATTGCTGGGCCTCTTACTGAGATATTTGTATCACCGATAGTCACAGGTGAGGTGCCGGAAGACTGGAGGTTGGCAAACGTGGTGCCACTGTTTAAGAAGGGCAGTAAAGACAAGCCAGTGAACTATAGACCAGTGAGCCTGACCTCGGTGGTGGGCAAGTTGTTGGAGGGAATCCTGAGGGACAGAATGTACATGTATTTGGAAAGGCAAGGACTGATTCGGGATAGTCACAATGGCTTTGTGCGCGGGAAATCATGTCTCACAAACTTGAGTTTTTTGAAGAAGTAACAAAGAGGATTGATGAGGGCAGAGCAGTAGATGTGATCTATATGGACTTCAGTAAGGCGTTCGACAAGGTTCCCCATGGGAGACTGATTAGCAAGGTTAGATCTCATGGAATACAGGGAGAACTAGCCATTTGGATACAGAACTGGCTCAAAGGTAGAAGACAGAGGGTGGTGGTGGTGGGTTGTTTTTCAGACTGGAGGCCCGTGACCAGTGGAGTGCCACAAGGATCGGTGCTGGGCCCTCTACTTTTTGTCATTTACATAAATGATTTGGATGCGAGCATAAGAGGTACAGTTAGTAGGTTTGCAGATGACGCCAAAATTGGAGGTGTAGTGGACAGCGAAGAGGGTTACCTCAGATTACAACAGGATCTTGATCGGATGGGCCAATGGGCTGAGAAGTGGCAGATGGAGTTTAATTCAGATAAATGCGAGGTGCTGCATTTTGGGAAAGCAAATCTTAGCAGGACTTATACACTTAATGGTAAGGTCCTGGGGAGTGTTGCTGAACAAAGAGACCTTGGAGTGCAGGTTCATTGCTCCTTGAAAGTGGAGTCCCAGGTAGATAGGATAGTGAAGAAGGCGTTTGGTATGCTTTCCTTTATTGGTCAGAGTATTGAGTACAGGAGTTGGGAGACCATGTTGCGGCTGTACAGGACATTGGTTAGGCCACTGTTGGAATATTGCGTACAATTCTGGTCTGCTTCCTATCGGAAAGATGTTGTGAAACATGAAAGGGTTCAGAAAAGATTAACAAGGATGTTGCCAGGGTGGGAGGATCTGAGCTACAGGGAGAGGCTGAACAGGCTGGGGCTGTTTTCCCTGGAGTGTCGGAGGCTGAGGGGTGACCTTATAGAAGCTTACAAAATTATGAGGGGCACGGATAGGATAAATAGACAAGGTCTTTTCCCTGGAGTCGGGGAGTCCAGAACTAGAGGGCATAGGTTTAGGGTGAGAGGGGAAAGATATAAAAGGGACCTAAGGGGCAACCTTTTTCACACAGAGGGTGGTACGTGTATGGAATGAGCTGCCAGGGGAAGTGGTGGAGGCTGGTACAATGACAACATTTAAGAGGTATTTGGATGGGTATATGAATAGGAAGGGTTTGGAGGGATATGGGCCGGGTACTGGCAGGTGGGACTAGATTGGGTTGGGATATCTGGTCGGCATGGACAGGTTGGACCGAAGGGTCTGTTTCCATGCTGTACGTCTCTATGACTCTATGTTGTTCACACAAATGGTCCGTTTCGAGGTTTCTAAAATTATGAGGGGCATGGATAGCATAAATAGACAATGTCTTTTCCCTGGGGTGGGGGAGTCCAGAACGAGAGGGCATAGGTTTAGGGTGAGAGGGGAATGAAGGGGCAACCTTTTCATGCAGAGGGTGGTGCTGGAATGAGCTGCCAGAGGAAGTGGTGGAGGCTGGTACAATGACAACATTTAAAAGGCAGCTGGATGGGTAAGTGAATAGGACGGGTTTAGAGGGATATGGGCCAAGTGCTGGCAAATGGGACTAGATTAATTTAGGATCTCTGGTCAGCACGGACAAGTTGAACCAAAGGGTCTGTTTCCATACTGTACATCTCTAAGACTCTATGTTACAAGGTCCTGTTCATAGCCAGAAATAATGGACAGCTCCCTAACAACCAACTGCTCAATCTGAATAACAAACGTATTTACAGTCTGTTGATGATCATCGGAAAATGCGGAACATTGGAACACAGTTCCAGGTGAAAACTTGCTGACTGCCACTACAACGCTCGATCTCAGTTTGGAACCACTGAATGGAAGTGACTTCTTCTAGCGTAAATTTGTCTTTAACATGACTATACAGTCTTCGGTAAGGAGGACACAAAAACAACGATCTAGATATTTGAGTTACAAGAGTAAATCAGGAGGTGGAAGGGAGAAAGAAACTTTGCAAAATTACAGTCAGGACGAAAGTGGTATTGTGCAAACTGTTGGAACTGCAAAGAGCGGGGCTGGAAAAGCACAGCAGCTCAGGCAGCATCCCAGGAGCAGGAACATCCACGTTTCAGGCAAAGGCCCTTCGTCAGGAATACAGGCAGGGTGCCTGCAGAGTGGAGAGATAAATGACAGGGGGGGTGGGGAGAAAGTAGCATAGAGTACAGTAGGTGAATGGGGGTGGGGATGGAGGTGATAGGTCAGAGAGGAGGGTGGGGGAAGGTAACAAAGAGTACAATGGGTGAGTGGGGATGGGGATGAAGGTGATAGGTCAGGGGGGAGGGTGGAGTGGATAGGTGGGAAAGAGGATAGGCAGGTAGGACAGGTCATGAGGGCGGTGCTGAGCTGGAAGGTTGCAGCTGGGGTGAGGTGGGGGAAGGGGAAATGAGGAAACTGTTGAAGTCCACATTGATGCCCTGGGGTTGAAGTGTTCCGAGGCGGAAGATGAGGCGTTCTTCCTCCAGGCGTCTGGTGGTGAGGGAGCGGCGGTGAAGGAGGCCCAGGACCTCCATATCCTCGGCAGAGTGGGAGGGAGAGTCGAAATGTTGGGCCACGGGGCGGTGTGGTTGATTGGTGCGGGTGTCCCAGAGATATTCCCTAAAGCGCTCTGCTAGGAGGCGTCCAGTCTCCCCAACGTAGAGGAGACCGCATCGGGAGCAACGGATACAATAGATGATATTAGTGGATGTGCAGGTAAAACTTTGATGGATGTGGAAGGCTTCTTTAGGGCCTTGGATAGAGGTGAGGGAGGAGGTGTGGGCACAGGTTTTACAGTTCCTGCGGTGGCAGGGGAAGGTGCCAGGATGGGAGGGTGGGTTGTTGGGGGGCGTGGACCTGACCAGGTAGTCACGGAATTTCCAACATTTGCTGGATTCTGGGAAGGTTTCCTGAGACTGGAAAGAAGAAAAAACAATGTATGAAACAGGAAACTATAGACCAGTTAACCTAAAACCTGTTGAGCGGAAGGTGTTGGATTTGATTATTAAAGGAGGTTTATAACTGCGTACTTTGAAAAACCCAGGGTAATCAGGAAATGTCAGCTTCAGGGTTTTGTCCAAGTAACATCACGCTTAACTGATTTCTTGGAGCTGTGTGAAGCACTAACATACCCTGTGGTTAAGTGGAGCCCATAAACATACTGTATTTGTTTTTCCATAACTATTTGACAAGCAGAGCAAAGCAAAGCAAGGATTACTGAGCAAAGTCAAAGTATACAGTATAGGATTGCAGCATGAAAGATATGCATATGCTCTTGTTTCATGCCAAAGTAGGTCTGTTTCTGATTGGCAGATGTGTGGAGTGTGGTTCCACTGAGAGCTCTGCTAGGCCTAAATGTTTTACATCAATGACTTGATTTATATCAATGATTTAAATGACAGGAGCATAGTAGCTAAATTCAAAGCTTAGATAGGTAGGAAAGAATGCTACAAAGAGGACAGAAGGATATTCCAGAGTGATACAAGTTGATTAAAGCCAATGAGCAAAGAGAGAGAAACATAATTAATGTTTTGAGTCCAATATGACTTTCTCTGTAAGCTCTGAAAATGTCATACTGGACTTATAAATTAACTCTTCCAAGGATGTTACCAGACCTGCTGAGTTTCTCTACTCGTTTCTGTTTTTATTAGGACTGATGCCTGGGATGAGTGGGTTGTCTGAAAGAGAAAGGTTGGATTGACTGAGTTTAGGACACTAAGGGATGACGATTGAAATGTACAAGATCATGAATGGTCTTGGCAAAGTGGACATGGAAAGGGTGTCTCAGCCAGTGGGTGAGCCCAGAATTAAGGTGTACAGTTTCAAAATTAGATGTCACCCTTTTACAGCGGAGACGAGAATCTTTTTCACTCAGAGTGTTGTCCAACTTTGGAACTCTTGGCCTTAGAAAGTGGTGGAGATGGGGATGACTGAATATTTTTTAAAACCGGGGTTTTTAAATCGTTCCATTGTTGATGGAAGTGTAAATTCAAAACACAAACAAATTGCCCATCTCATTGAATTGGGCAGTTATCTCTGCTCCTAATTCATAATTACAATTTCCAGGTTTTAACTTCAGCTCTGATTTGTGTCCAATAGATTTCCATGTTGATAATAACTCGTCCATATAAGACTCGGGTGTTGAACTTGATAAATGTTAATGTCAATCCAATAATCCAGACTATTCACTTACTAAAACAGAAATAAATCAGCAAATTAGGACTTACTTTTTGATTTGATTTCCTGCTTTGGGTTCTGGGATTCCTGCACATATTTTAGCTTCATCCTACACCCTGCTGGTAACTGAGCCGCTCTTCCTGCTGAAGCTCTTCCTGCTTCTCCTCATTTAATCTCATCAAACCACGTTCTGCTTATTCTCAGAGCGTCGTCTAACTCACTGTTGTACCTGGACACACTCTCTTCTGAACGCACTCTCCTTCCTCATTGCTTCCTCACAGTATCCAACATCAATACGAGATGTGATTATTTGGAATGGGGAGAAGCTGCGAGCTGTAAGGGAGCAGAAGGATCTCGAGCTCCTAGTCTAGAAATCACTAAAAGCCGAAGGACAACATGAGAGATAATTACAAAGTCTCATTGAGCATACAAAGGAATACAGAATCACAGCATTGTTATGTAGGAGATCATTCAGCCCATCATTTCTGCACTCGCTCTTCAAATGAGACCATGGCTTGGTACCATTCTCCTCTCTTTGCCCAGTACCTCTGCATATTACCTCTGTTTAAATAATCATCCTCTTGACTGTTTTGAGTGAAGTTCCCTCCACCACAATTCCAAGCAGTACCTTCCAGGCCCAAATCAATTGCTGCATGTGAAAGCGCACCTTGTTCCCATCACATTTACAGCTTTCAATCCGTGCCAGGGGCTCTCGACCCACCAGGAGTGGGGCAAATCTCCCTCTGGCTAGAACCCTTTTGATTTTGAAAATTTCAAGTTAACGCTATCCTCGTGTCTCAGTGAACAAGGACAAAGCCCAAAGATTTTGAAAATAAAGAATCCCACTCCAAGACCTTGGTCCACTTGGTCAGCGGTTGAATTGACCGTTGCTCTGAAGTTCAACATCGTGATCTCAACACAAAACCAATCAAGGAGTCAGAAACAATGCATGCCATCTTAGTGCTTTGATCTAAAGAATTTCTTTGCCCCTAGCCCCCCCATATATTTGATTTTGCCTGTATTATATATGAATGTTGTGCGTATTTGGAGTTTTAACAGGGCCTAACTTACATTACATAGCAGCAATCACTAATTATTTTTGCCATTTGTTAAAGAATAAGTTTAAGTGTTATTTTCCTGTAAATAATGAGAAATGATGTGATTACTTTTGTTCTGAGAAGAAATCATTTGAGGTTTAATAGGGTTATGATGGCTCGTGGAACAATGAGGCTTGGTACTGTTCCTAATTGGTTGCAACACCAGTGACTACTGGAAATTTCCTGAAGCAGCTGGTTGGGCAGCCATTTTAAACCCATCAGAGTCCATTTTAAAAATAAACAAGCAAATATGTCTTTTCAAAAGGTTTAGAATTTTCCTCCATGACATTCCTACAGCCAGCGAGGAAGGGTTCAGGTCACTTTCATCTTTTTTAAACGTGTCTTCATGCAAAATAACAAAGTATGCATTCATCCCCTCATTCACTCCTGACAGTAAGACACACAATGACCAAGGAGGATATCTGTTCCTTGCTGCATGCTAGGGGTTGAGACTCGGGACAGGGTGTCAGCCATCGGGATTGTCATTTTTTCTTTGTAAGTTGAAAGGCTTCAAGAGGCAACTTGAATATAACTTTGCTTTGCAAATTTCTCAGAATCTAAGGGTTGCGGTCAGCGTACAGCAGAATGGCTTTCCATTTCTGCAAAACATCTTGGCATTCATTTGCCCACACTACCCCTTCATTTAGTGGTGCCACAAAGTGATTATCAGGACTACCGAGTACACTACACCATGACCCCAACTGGGTTGGCCAGTTTTGGAAAGGTGGGTGGGGCATTTGTTTTTTTTTTCAATGTACATGGAGGTGTGGGTACAGGTTACCCTGGGGTGAGAGCTGAGTTCTCTCTCACACTGAGAGTCATGGACTCTTGATAGCATTTTCTTTAAGGAAGTAGGTGTGCTGAGGTAACCGAGTGTCCCACCTTGTTCATACAATCTCTAACAGCATGCGATTGGTAGGATGCTGCTTGGCTGCTGTATTTACTTCCCTGGTGTGAATGCAATGCCCATTTACTGTGGTGGTTCAGCAATGTCTACATTATGGACGTTTAGCTGTGGAAACCCCAAGGAGCCAATGGATTTCTTTAAACCTCCCCAAGCAGGATGATCACATCCTCCCACTGCTCTGTGTCGGGGCTACTAACTGCTCATTTAAAATTTCAGATTGCATTCCCTGCCTTCCTGGCACCTGAGGGAAGCCTCCATCCCTCCTCTGGGCTGTCCCCAGCCATGTCCACTTTCTGTCGGACATTCACCAGTTGACAGTATTCTCGGCTTATCTCCATTTTACTGGCACATGAACTTCCCTCCAGGGCAGTCACAAGTGCAGTCAAACTTCAGAGATATGTCCTTTCCCTGTTTCTGTTACATTCAAACAAGGAGCAGAAGGAGGCCATTCAGCCCCTCTCTTCTGCTCCACCATTCAATAAGATCATGGTTGATTGATTATAACATCAAACCCGCATTCCCACTACCCCTTTAGTTATCAGGAATCTGTTCACTCCTGCTTTAAAAATATTCAAGTACTCTGCTTCCACCACCCTTTGAGAAAGAAATTCCAAAAAGTCATGAGACTGAGAAAAGAATTCACCTCATCTGGTTTTCCATCATTTTGAAACAGTGCCCCCCCCCATCTCCCCCAGTTCTCATTTCTTCTTTAACACTGAACATCATCTTTACATATCCCCCACCGTCTCAAGACTTTTCAGGATTTTACACATTTCACATCAAATCACTTCTTAATCTTCTAAACTCCAACAGACGTAATCATGGCGTGTACAACCTCTCCTCATAAGACAACCTGCCTATGCCTGATATTAGTCTGGCAAATCTTCTGTGAACTGCCTCCCAATGTATTTCCATCCTTCCTTAAATAAGGAGCCCAATACTGTTCACTATTACAAATGTGATTTCACCAGTGGCCCTGTGTAGCTGTAACATAATCTCTCTACTTTTATATTCAATACCCCTTACAATAAATGCTAACCTTCTGTTAACTTTTGCTATACATTGTGGAGGTTGGTTCCTAACCTGCTTTACAGTGTTTAGGACACCACCGCCCCTAGCTAGCTGGTCAGCTCCTGCTACAGTACCCTGCAGCTCCCTACCTACTCAGAAGTCACACAACTTCACATTATAGTCCAACAGGTGAACCCGATGGAGGGGCTATGCTCTGAAATCTTGTGCTTTCAAATAAACCTGTTAGAGTATAACCATTAGGTTCACCTGTTGAACGTGAACCTGGTGTTGTGTGAATTCTGACTTGGTCCACCCCAGTCCAACAGCAGCCCCTCCACATCATGGCTCACTACATAGAAGAGGCAGCTCCCTCTTCTGCAGATATACCTGGGCACTTTCCTGTTCAGGTCTGAAAGGTGGTGTTAGTCCACCAGATCTCCTGCTCATCCAGCAGCAGTGAAGGCTTCCCTACTTTTAACTTTAAAAGTTTAAACCTCCCATTTTGGGTCATTGCTTCATCAGCTCAGTCCCACATGTTTTGAGGATGCAGTTGTTGAGCTTTGGCTGCTCTGCCCTGTGGCTCTTCTACTAGAAGAGGTCACTTCCTCACAACTTCAGGTGCTATTTGGACACCTTTTGTGTCTCCCTCCGAGTTTGGAAAAGAGGCTTCCGGTAGCCAAACTTTCCACTGATCCAGGAGGGGTGTGGCTTCTTTTTGGTTTTGCGTTGAGGTAAGGTAGTCTCCTCTCCATTTCCTAGTATCCCATTCCAGGCGAAGGAAGGTTGTATGAACATCCTAGCTGGAAATGTGTTGCTGGAAAAGCGCAGCAGGTCAGGCAGCATCCAGGGAACAGGAGAATCGACGTTTCGGGCATAAGCCCTTCTTCAGGCTTATGCCCGAAACGTCGATTCTCCTGTTCCCTGGATGCTGCCTGACCTGCTGCGCTTTTCCAGCAACACATTTCCAGCTCTGATCTCCAGCATCTGCAGACCTCACTTTCTCCTCCTGTATGAACATCCTATTCATCCAGAAAGGACATAGGCTTCTTGTTATTAAGAATAAGGTGACCTAGTTACTTGCTGGAAGGCTATTGGGAAACTCCTCTGGTCTCCTGTTAAATGCAGAATCAAACTTTCAGAGAGCCCCCTGCTCAGCAAGCAGGGGCACTCTTTCCCTTTCCCTAAACTTTTCAGTCAGGCCTCAGAAATAGATTACTGTTCTTTCAATATTGCTCGATCAAAACCCTTAAACTGTCTTCCCAACATCATTGCTGATCTACCTACACCAAATGGACTGCGACAGTTCAAGAAAGCAGTCAAAGGGCACCCAGGAATGGGAAATAAACGCCAGCCCAGCCAATGACACCCACGGCCTGTGAATTAATACAAAATTTAACCTCAGCCAATAAATATTTACAAAACATCCATACAAGGAAAGTGTGGATACCTTTTCTTTAATAAACACAAGGGCGTTGACTCGTGGTAATCTGAGTCCAGTAAATTAATGTCTGATGGAAGTTCTTGCAATTAGCTGCCCCGGTAGATTTCCTTTCGGAGGCAGCTCAAACTTCCAGCAGTGTGTTTGACCAATGCAACAATGCTGGTGTTATCCCTTCTCATACTGAAACTGGATGTTGTGATAATGAAGAACCCCAGAGACATTTATGAATGTGGACTAAGACTAACATTACATTTACTACTAAGTTGCACACAGTAGCATGCTTTTAATCATGCTTTCCGTGGTTTGAAGGAAAAGCAGAATCGAATGTGTTGGTGATGATATCGTCCATATTCCTTAAAGGTATACTGACTGTTAGACATCAGTACCCCATTTTCCAGATAAAAATTGATCCCAAACAGATACATTATATATTCGCTTACACATTTGATTACACATGGGTATATGCTGTCTATTTGATAACTGTACAAACAGGTAAAACACAGAGCACAACACTAATATTTCAAACTTCAAAGTAACCCTTTGAATGTTTGACAGCTTGCCCTAATCTGGTGATGATACGTCTGTCTGGAAGGGTAAAGGTTGTTCTCTGTGGCACTTCCTTGAGCTGGTTCCCATCACTGACATCACCATACAAGCATCATCGTCGGGAGTGTCCTTGTTCATTCTCTTTACGCATGGTTGGTGTGCATTGGAATCCTTGCTCCTGATGTAGGGCTTATGCCTGAAACGTCGATTCTCCTGCTCCTCGGATGCTGTCTGACCTGCTGCGCTTTTCCAGCGTCAGACTTTGATTCTGACCTTCAGTTCTCATATTCTCCTCGTGCATTGGAATACACTGAGCTGACTTTTGTTCCTTTGCAACACAGCAGTGACCGGTAATGATATTATATGATTTAGGCTGGTTGCATAATTTACCAACCTTTCCTGGTATCTAAATACTTTTATTCTGACTTTGCAAGCTTTCTTCTGTGTGCAGCCTTGATACTCACTCATTTTGCATTCCTTTCATGCTCCTCTGTCTTTAAAGAATGTCCTATATCCCAATATGGTTAAACAGTTGGTTGCTGGGTGAGGTTGTTTGGGCGGCACGGTGGTACAGTGGTTAGCACTGCTGCCTCGCAGCACCAGAGACCCGGGTTCAATTCCCACCTCAGGCAACAGTCTGTGTGGAGTTTGCACATTCTCCCCGTGTCTGCGTGGGTTTCCTCCCACAGTCCAAAGATGTGCAGGTCAGGTGAATTGGCCATGCTAAATTGCCCATTGTGTTAGGTAAGGGGTAAATGTAGGGGTATGGGTGGGTTTCGCTTTGGTGGGTCGGTGTGGACTTGTTGGGCCGAAGGGCCTGTTTCCACACTGTAAAGTAATCTAATCTAAACCTTTCAAACATACGTTGTGCTGTTAAGAGTCAAAGTCATTTTCCTAAGGGTGGGGGAGACTAAAACTAAAGGACATTGGTTTAAAGTGAGACTAGGGACATGCTCAAAACAACAACTCTCCTGCTCTTCAGATGCTGCCTGACCTGCTGTGCTTTTCCAGCACCACACACTCGACTCTGATCTTCAGCATCTGCAGCCCTCACTTTCTCCTATTTCATCAGGCAGCTTGTTTCATACATACAACACTCTGCATGAAAAAGTTACCAGTCAGGTCCTTTTTAAATCTTTCCCCTTTCACTTTAAACCTATGACCTTTAGTTTTGGACTCCCCTACCCTTAGGAAAAAGACCTTGGCTATTCGTCTTATCTATGCCCCATAACTTTGTAAACCTCTATAAAATCACCCCTCAGTTTCCAATACCCCAGGGAAAATTCCCCAGCCTCTTCAGCATCTCTCTATAGCTCAAACCTCTCGTTCTGGCAACATCCTTGTGAATCTTTTCAACACCTTCTCAAGTTTAACAACATCCTTCCTGTAGAAGGGCGACCAGGTTTGTAGATAGTATTCCAAAAGTGGCTCACCAAGATTATAAACTCTGATCCAGTTTACTGATTCTGCTCCAATTTTTAAAATCTAGTCTGGAAACTGGAGACTGTAAGAATCACAAAGATAGCATTAATAAGGGGAAGAGTAGGCAGACAGCAGGTAAACGCAAAAGAACCGATGGCCTGAAGTGCATCTACTTTAATGCAAGGAGTATAGTGGGTAAGGCAGATGAACTTCGGGCTTGGATTGGTGCCTGGGAGTATAACGTTATTGTGATCACAGAGACTTGGTTGAAGGAAGGGCATCATGATTGGCAACTAAATGTTCCAGGATATAGTCGCTTCAGACAGGACAGGGAGGGAGGTAAAAGGGGGGGAGGAGTTGCATTGCTGGTCAAGGACGATATCACGGTAGTGCTAAAGGAGGGCACTATGGAGGGCTTGAGTAGTGAGGCATTATGGGTGGAGCTGAGAAGTAAGAAGGGTGCGGTTACATTGTTGGGGCTGGATTAAGTTAGTAAGTGGTTGAAGAGCAAATAGGTAAACAGATTATGGAAAGATGTAGAGGCAATAGGGTAGTGGTGATGGGAGATTTTAATTTTCCCAACATTGACTGGGATACACTTAGTATCAGAGGTCTGGATGGGGCAGAATTTGTAAGAAGCGTCCAGGAGAGTTTTCTAGAGCAGTATGTCAATAGTCCGATGAGGGAAGGGGCTATATTGGAGCTGGTGTTCGGGAATGAGCCAGGCCAGGTGGTGGAAGTTGCGGTGGGGGATTTCTTTGGGAACAGTGACCACAATTCTGTAAGTTTTAGAATAATCGGAGATAAAAAAGAGAGTGGTCCTAAGGGAAGATACTAAACTGGGCCAAGGCCAATTATATCAAAATTAGGCAGGAGCTGGGAAATGTGGATTGGACACAGCTAGTTGAAGGGAACTCCACATTTGATATGTGGGAGACTTTCAAAGATATGTTAAAGATAGTGCAGGATAGGCGTGTCTCGTTGAAAATAAAGGATAGGAATGGCAAGAGTCGTGAACCGTGGATGCCAGGAGAAATTGTACAACTAGCCAAGAGTAAAAGGGAAGCATACATAAGGTCCAGGCAGCTAAGGACAGAACAGGCCCTGGAGGAATATTGGGAGAGTAGGACCAGTCTTAAACGAGGAATCAAGCAGCTAAAAGGGGTCATGAAATAGCTTTAGCAAGCAGAATTAAGGGGAATCTCAAAGCATTTTATTCATATATAAGATGCGAGTGGGTAACTAGAGAAAGGATTGGTCCACTAAAGGATGACGAAGGAAGGCTGTGTGTCGAACCTGAGAGAATGGGTGAGATTCTGAATGATTACTTTGCATCAGGGTTCACTGAGGAGAGGAACATGATGAATCTCGAGATTAGAGATAGGAGTTTGATTAGTCTTGATCACGTTGACATAAGTAGGGAAGATGTGATGGGTAGGCTTGAGGTTATTAAGGTGGACAAATCCCCAGGACTGGATAGGATCTATCACAGGTTGCTGAGGGAGGCGAGACAGGAAATAGCTAGGGCCCAGACATCTCTTTGTGGCATCCTTAAACATAGGTGAGGTGCTGGACGATTTGAAAGTTGCTCATGTTGTCCCCCTGTACAAGAAGGGTAGTAGGGATATTCCAGGTAACTACAGACCAGTGAGCCTGACGTCAGTGGTGGGAAAGTTGCTGGAGAAGGTACTGTAGGATAGGATCTTTTTATATTTAGAAAAGAATGGGCTTATCAGTGATAGGCAACATGGTTTTGTGCGGGGGAGATCGTGCCTTACCAACTTAATAGAGTTCTTTGAGGAAGTGACCAAGTTGATAGATGAATGAAGGGCTGTTGGTGCCATACACATAGACTTTAGTAAGGTGTTTGAAAAAGTTCCCCATGGTAGACTAATGGAGAAGGTGAAGTCACATGGTGTGCAGGGTGTTCTAGCTAGGAGGATAAAGAACTGGTTGAGCAACAGGAGACAGAGAGTAGTAGTTGAAGGGAGTTTCTCGAAATGGAGAAAGGTGACCAGTGGTGTTCCATAAATGATCTGGAAGAGGGCAAATTCTACACGACATTGGTTCAGCCGCATTTGGAATACTGTGTACAGTTCTGGGCACCACATTACCAAATGGATGTGGGCGCTTTGGAGAGGGTGCAGAGAAGGTTTATGAGGATGTTGCCCGGTATGGAAGGTACTAGCTATGAAGAGAGGCTGAGTAGGTTAGGTTTGTTTTCATTAGAAAAAAGGAGATTGAGGGGGGACCTGATTGAGGTTTACAAAATCATGAAGGGTATAGACAGGGTGGATAGAGACAAGCTTTTTCCCAGGGTGAAGGATTCAATAACGAGAGGTCACATTTTCAAGGTGAGAGGTGGAAAGTTTCAGGGGGATACACACTGTAAGTACTTCACACAGAGGGTGGTGGGTGTCTGGAACACGTTGCCAGCAGAGATGGTAGAGGAAGCACGGTAGATTCATTTCAGATGCGTCTGGACAGATGTTTGAGTAGGTGGGGAGCAGAGGGATACAGATGCTTAGGAACTGGGCGGTATTTCTAGACAGTGGATTTGGATCAGGTCAGGCTTGGAGGGGCTGAAGGGCCTGTTCTTGGGGTGAAAATGTTCTTTTATTCTTTGTTTGTTCTTCATCCCGTGTGGTTGCAGGGTCCCAAGGCAGAACATGAGGCGTTCTTCCTCCAGGCGTCAGGTGGTAAGGGTTTGGCGATGGAGAAGGCCCAGGACCTGCAAGTCCTTGGCAGAGTTTAAAGTGTTCAGCCACAGGGCGATGGGTTGGTTGGCGTGGGTGTCCCAGGGGTGTTCTCTGAAACAACCTGCCAGTTGGTGTCCTGCCTCCCCAACATAGAGGAGACCACATCAGGTGCAATGGATACATTGGTGGAGATAAAAGTACATTTCTGTTGGATGTGGAAGGATCCTTCGGGGCCTTGAATGGATGTGAGGGGGGGGTGGTGTAGGCACAGGTTTTGCACTTCCTGTGTTGGCAGGGGAAGATGCCGGAGTGGGGTGTGGGCTAGCGGGGTGCGGGGATCTGATGGGGGAGTCGCAGAGGGAATGGTCTCTCCAGAACGCTGCTAAAGGTGGGGAGAGAAATATATCTCTGGTGGTGGGGTCTGTTTGTAGGTGACAGAAGTGGCAGAGGATGATATAATGTATACAGAGGTTGGTGGGGTGGAAGGAGAGGACCAGGGGGGTTCTGGCCCTGTTGTGTTGGGAGGGTTGGGGTTCAAGGGCAGAGTGCGGGAAGTGGAGGTGGCGTACTGGAGGGCATCATCAACCACGTGGGAAGGGAAATTGCAATCTTTGAACAAGGTGGTCATCTGGGACTTTCATTGCTCATCCTGGGAACAAATGCAGCAGAGGTGGGGAAATTGGGAATACGGGATGGCATTTTTACAGGGGGTAAGGTTGGAGGAGGTGTAGTCTAGGTAGCTGTGGGGGCCAGTGGGCTTGTAGTAGATATCTTTGGTTGGTCAGTCACCAGAGATGGAGAGGTCCAGGAAGGGGAGGGAGGTGTCCAAGATGGTCCAGGTGAATTTGAGGTCAGAGTGAAAGATGTTAGTGAAGTTGATGTACTGTTCAACATTCTCGTGGGAACACGAGGTAGCACTGAGGTAGTCATCGATGTAGTGGAGGGACAGGTGAGGCGTGCTGCCAGTGTAGCTGCGGGTGATGGACTGTTTCACACACCCAACAAAGAGTCAGGCATAGCTGGGTCCCATGCGGGTGCCCATGGCTACGCCTTTGGTTTGGAGGAAGTGGGGGAACTGGAATGAGAAGTCAAGGGTGAGGACCAGTTCAGCCAGGCGGATGAGGCTAATCTGTGGAAGGGTACCGGTGGGAAGGTGTGAGAGGAAGAAACGGAGGGGTGGAGACCTTTGTGATTGCAGATGGATGTGTACAGGGACTGGATGTGTCCATGGCGAAGATGAGGCATTGGGGGCCAGGGAAATGAGAGACTTGGTGGAGGTGAAGGGAATGTGTGGTGTCCCGAGTGTAGGTGGGGAGTACCTGGACTAAGAGGGACAGGATGGCATCAAGGTACCCTCAGAGATGAGTTCAGTGGGACAGGGCAGGCTGAGACAATGGGTTGACCGGGGAAGTCAGGTTTGTGAATCTTCGGTGGGAGGTAGCGTCGGGCGGTGCAGGGTTCACGGACGATGAGGTTGGAGGCTGTAGATGGGAGATACCCAGAGGTGATGAGGTTGTGGATGGGCTGGGAGATGATGATTGGTGATGGGAGTTGAGGTCGTGGTCGAGGGGGGCAGTAGGTTGAGGTCAGTGTGAGTTGGTGCCTGGCTTCAGCGGTGTAGAGGTCGGTGCGCCAAACTATCATTGCGCCCCTGTCTGGGGGTTTGATGGTGAGGTTGAGGTTAGAGTGGACGCTGCATGTTGTGAGGGTGGGAGGTTGGAGTGGGTGAGGGGGGTAGACAGGTTGAAGCGGTTGATGTCAAGGTGGCCATTAGAAACGAAGAGACCAAGAGTGAGTAACAGACCAGTACAGTCCTGATCCAGTTTACAGACCCTTAACATGGCTCATTGGCTCTGAGCCAGTTCACATATCCTAATACAGTTTGCACAGACCCTTTGGGTTCCAGATCCTGACCCAGTTGACAAATCCTGCTGCAGTTTATAGACATTGATCAGTTTTACAATTCTAAGTTCATGATGTAGATCCTGGAACAGGTCATGATTAGGCTTACAGAGTCTATTCCATTCAAAGATCACGCTGTATATCTGGCTTACAGTTTCTGATAAAGTTGACAGCTCCTGTGTCCAACTTATACACTCCAATCCAGGTTACAGATCCTGGTCTGGTCCAAAGGCCCTGATCCCAATTCGTTTACTGATGCCAGTGCAGTCTGTATAACGGACATGGCTGACAGGTGGTGATAGGTTTAAAGCAAAACCATTCCATACTCTTGCGTTGGTGGTGTGGGAAAGGGAAAACTGAGAACAGTACACTTATAAAACACCAAATGCAGGGAGATGTGTTCCCTGGTGATGCATTGTGAAACTGGGGGAACACTCTAGAAATACAGGGTAAACCATTTCGGACTGAGATGGGGAGAGCCTCCTTCAGACGGTAGTGAACCATTGGATACACATTTACAGGGGTCGCTGAGGACTCTGGCTCTGTACTCGATGCAATTTCGAAGACTGAGGGAAGATCTGATTGAAATGTACAGAATACTGAGGGGGCTGCCTGGAGCAGACATAGAGAAAACATTCTCGCCAGGAGAGACTGGGACCCGAGGGCACAGCCTCTAGGTGCAGTAACAACTCTTTAGAGCTGAGAGGAGGGATTTCGCCAGCCAGAGGGTGGTGATTCTGTGGAACATATTGCCACAGAAGGCTCTGGAGGCCAAGTCATTGGGTGTACGTAAGAGCCAGTGGGTGGCACATGGGTCAGTGGTTAGCACTGCAGCCTCACAGGATTTGGATTCAACTACACCCTCAGGTAACCATCCATGTGGAGTTTGTACATTCCCCCCGTGTCTGCATGGGTTTCCTCCGGGTGCCCCGGTATCCCCCAATGTGCAAGTTAGGTAGATTGGTCGTGGGCAAATGCAGGATTACAGGGATAGGGTCGGGAGGGGTGGGTGAAATGCTCTTTGGACAGTTGGTCTGGATTTGATGGGCCAACTGGCCTGTTTCCACAGTTTCAAAAAGAAAAGAGGTAGATAGTAAGATCAAAGACTACAGGGAGAAGGCAGGAGTTTTCGGTTGAGAAACTTCAGGCTTGAGCAAATGGCACAGCAGACTCGATGAACCGAATGCGCTAATTCTGCTCCTGTATCTCATGGTCTTAGATACTAAAGGCATTGAGGGCTATGGGCAGTAAACAGGGGAGTATAGCACTGGGACAGAGAATAGGCCAATTGACAATAGACAATAGGTGCAGGAGTAGGCCATTCTGCCCTTCGAGCCTCAGGGAGGGGGGGATTTACAGAGATAGGGAGGGGGTGCAGGGGCTGGAGGGGGTTACAGAGATAGGGAGGGGGTGCAGGGGCTGGAGGGGGTACAGAGATAGGGAGGGGGTGTAGGGGCTGGAGGGGGTGACAGAGATAGGGAGGGGGTGCAGGGGCTGGAGGGGGTGACAGAGATAGGGAGGGGATGTAGGGGCTGGAGGGGGTGACAGAGATAGGGAGGGGGTACAGGGGCTGGAGGAGGTTTCCAGAGATAGGGAGGGGGTGTAGGGGCTGGTGGGGGTGACAGAGATAGGGAGGGTGTGCAGGGGCTGGAGGGGGTAACAGAGATAGGGAGAGGGTGTAGGGGCTGGAGGGGGTGACAGAGATAGGGAGAGGGTGCAGGGGCTGGAGGGGGTGACAGAGATAGGGAGGGGGTGCAAGGGCTGGAGGGGGGTACAGAGATAGGGAGGGGGTGTAGGGGCTGGAGGGGGGTTACAGAGATAGGGAGGGGGTGCAGGGGCTGGAGGGGGTTACAGAGATAGGGAGGGGGTGCAAGGGCTGGAGGGGGGTACAGAGATAGGGAGGGGGTGTAGGGGCTGGAGGGTGTTACAGAGATAGGGAGGGGGTGCAGGGGCTGGAGGGGGGGGCTGACAGAGATAGGGAGGGTGTGTAGGGGCTGGAGGGGGTTACAGAGATAGGGAGGGGGTGTAGGGGCAGGAGGGGATTACAGAGATAGGGAGGGGGTGTAGGGGCTGGAGGGGGTCACAGGGATAGGGAGGGGGTGTAGGGGCTGGAGGGGGTTACAGAGATAGGGAGGGGGTGTAGGGGCTGGAGGGGGTTACAGAGATAGGGAGGGTGTGTAGGGGCTGGAGGGGGTTACAGAGATAGGGAGGGGGTGAAGGGGCTGCCGGGGGGGGGTTACAGAGATAGGGAGGGGGTGTAGGGGCTGGAGGGGGGGGTTACAGAGATAGGGAGGGGGTGTAGGGGCTGGAGGGGGGCTTTACAGAGATAGGGAGGGGGTGTAGGGTCTGGAGGGGGTGTTTACATGGATAGGGAGGGCGTGTAGGGGCTGGAGGGGGGTTACAGAGAAAGGGAGGGGGTGTAGGGTCTGGAGGGGGTTAAAGAGATAGGGAGGGAGTGTAGGGGCTGGAGGGGGGGTTACAGAGATAGGGAGGGACTGGAGGGGGTGACGGAGGCAGGGAGGGGCTGGAGGGGGTGACAGAGTTATGGAGGGGCTGGAGGGGCTGATAGAGGTAGTGAGGGGCTGGAGGGTGATGGAGGTAGGGAGGGGCTGGAGGGGGTGACAGAGGTAGGGAGGGCTGGAGGGGGTGACAGAGGTAGGGAGGGGCTGGAGAGTGTGACAGAGGTAGGGAGGGGCTGGAGGGGGTGACGGAGGTAGGGAGGGGCTGGAGGGGGTGACAGAGGTAGGGAGGGGCTGGAGGGGGTGACGGAGGTAGGGAGGGGCTGGAGGGGGTGACGGAGGTAGGGAGGGGCTGGAGGGTGTGACAGAGGTAGGGAGGGGCTGGAGGGTGTGACAGAGGTAGGGAAGGGCTGGAGGGGGTGACGGAGGTAGGGAGGGGCTGGAGAGGGTGACGGAGGTAGGGAGGGGCTGGAGGGTGTGACAGAGGTAGGGAGGGGCTGGAGAGGGTGACGGAGGTAGGGAGGGGCTGGAGGGGGTGACGGAGGTAGGGAGGGGCTGGAGGACGTGATGGAGGTAGGGAGGGGCTGGAGGGGGTGACGGAGGTAGGGAGGGGCTGGAGGACGTGATGGAGGTAGGGAGGGGCTGGAGGGGGTGACGGAGGTAGGGAGGGGCTGGAGGGAATGCGGTTGAAACTTTATTGCTGGAACAGCACAGCAGGTCAGGCAGCATCCAGGGAACAGGAGATTCGACGTTTCGGGCACAGGCCCTTCTTCAGGAATGAGCAGAGAGTGTTCAGCAGGAGAAGATAAAAGGTAGGGAGGAGGGACTTGGAGGAGGGGCGTTGGAAATGTGATAGGTGGAAAGAGGTCAAGGTGAGGGTGATAGGTCGGAGTAGGATGGAGGTGGAGAGGTCAAGAAGAAGACTGCAGGTCAGGAAGGCGGTGCCGGGCTGGAAGGATCCGGCTGAGACAAGGTGGGGGGAGGGGGGATGAAGAAACTGGTGAAGTCCAAGTTCATCCCCTGTGGTTGGAGGGTTCCCAGTCGGAAGATAAGACGCTCCTCCTCCGACCGTCGGGTTGTTGTGGTTTGGCGGTGGATGAGTCCAATGGAGGGGGTGACAGAGATAGGGAGGGGCTGGAGGGTGTGACAGAGGTAGGGAGGGGCTGGAGGGGGTGACGGAGGTAGGGAGGGGCTGCGGGGGGTGACAGAGGTAGGGAGGGGCTGGAGGGTGTGACAGAGGTAAGGAGGAGCTGGAGGGGGTGACAGAGGTAGGGAGAGGCTGGAGTGGGTGACAGAGGTAGGGAGGGACTGGAGGGGGTGAAAGAGGTAGGGAAGGGGCTGGGGGTGTGACGGAGGTAGGGAGGGGCTGGAGGGGGTGACGGAGGTAGGGAGGGGCTGGAGGGGGTGACGGAGGTAGGGAGGGGCTCCGGGGGTTGACAGAGGGAGGGAGGGGCTGGAGGGGGTGATGGAGGTAGGGAGGGGCTGGAGGGTGTGACAGAGGTAGGGAGGGGCTGGAGGGGGTGACAGAGGTAGGGAGGGGCTGGAGGGGGTGACGGAGGGAGGGATGGGCTGGAGGGGGTGACGGAGGTAGGGAGGGGCTGGAGGGGGTGATGGAGGTAGGGAGGGGCTGGAGGGGGTGACGGAGGTAGGGAGGGGCTGGAGGCGGTGACAGAGATAGGGAGGGGCTGGAGGACGTGATGGAGGTAGGGAGGGGCTGGAGGGGGTGACAGAGGTAGGGGGGGCTGGAGGGGGTGACAGAGGTAAGGAGGATCTGGAGGCGGTGACAGAGATAGGGAGGGGCTGGAGGGGGTGAAAGAGGTAGGGAGGGGCTGGAGGGGGTGAAAGAGGTAGGGAAGGGGCTGGGGGTGTGACGGAGGTAGGGAGGGGCTGGAGGGGGTGACGGAGGTAGTGAGGGGCTGCGGGGGGTGACAGAGGGAGGGAGGGGCTGGAGGGGGTGATGGAGGTAGGGAGGGGCTGGAGGGGGTGACAGAGGTAGGGAGGGGCTGGAGGGGGTGACGGAGGGAGGGATGGGCTGGAGGGGGTGACGGAGGTAGGGAGGGGCTGGAGGGGGTGACGGAGGTAGGGAGGGGCTGGAGGGGGTGACGGAGGTAGGGAGGGGCTGGAGGGGGTGATGGAGGTAGGGAGGGGCTGGAGAGGGTGACGGAGGTAGGGAGGGGCTGGAGAGGGTGA
Organism: Chiloscyllium plagiosum; assembly: GCF_037043375.1. Taxonomy (NCBI): domain Eukaryota; kingdom Metazoa; phylum Chordata; class Chondrichthyes; order Orectolobiformes; family Hemiscylliidae; genus Chiloscyllium; species Chiloscyllium plagiosum. The sequence goes on from NW_028270184.1 coordinate 1,945,973, forward strand.
CGGAGGTAGGGAGGGGCTGGAGGGGGTGACGGAGGTAGGGAGGGGCTGGAGGGGGTGATGGAGGTAGGGAGGGGCTGGAGGGAGTGACGGAGGTAGGGAGGGGGTGTAGGGTGTGACAGAGGTAGGGAGGGGCTGGAGGGTGTGACAGAGGTAGGGAGGGGCTGGAGGGGGTGACGGAGGGAGGGAGGGGCTGGATGGGGTGACGGAGGGAGGGATGGGCTGGAGGGGGTGACGGAGGTAGGGAGGGGCTGGAGGTGGTGATGGAGGTAGGGAGGGGCTGGAGGGGGTAATGGAGGTAGGGAGGGGCTGGAGGGGGTGACAGAGGTAGGGAGGGGCTGGAGGGGGTGACGGAGGGAGGGAGGGGCTGGAGGGGGTGACGGAGGGAGGGAGGGGCTGGATGGGGTGACGGAGGGAGGGATGGGCTGGAGGGGGTGACGGAGGTAGGGAGGGGCTGGAGGGGGTGACAGAGGTAGGGAGGGGCTGGAGGGGGTGTTACAGAGATAAGGAGGGGCTGAGGGGGGTGACAGAGGTAGGGAGGAGCTGGAGGGGGTGACGGAGGTAGGGAGGGGCTGGAGGGGGTGATGGAGGTAGGGAGGGGCTGGAGAGTGTGACAGAGGTAGGGAGGGGCTGGAGGGGGTGACGGAGGGAGGGAGGGGCTGGAGGGGCTGACGGAGGTAGGGAGGGGCTGGAGGGGGTGACGGAGGTAGGGAGGGGCTGGAGGGGGTGACGGAGGTAGGGAGGGGCTGGAGGGGGTGATGGAGGTAGGGAGGGGCTGGAGGGGCTGACGGAGGTAGGGAGGGGCTGGAGGGGGTGACGGAGGTAGGGAGGGGCTGGAGGGGGTGACGGAGGTAGGGAGGGGCTGGAGGGGGTGACGGAGGGAGGGAGGGGCTGGAGGGGGTGACGGAGGTAGGGAGGGGCTGGAGGGGGTGACGGAGGTAGGGAGGGGCTGGAGGGGGTAACGGAGGGAGGGAGGGGCTGGAGGGTGTGACAGGGGTAGGGAGGGGCTGGAGGGGGTGACGGAGGGAGGGAGGGGCTGGAGGGGGTGACGGAGGTAGGGAGGGGCTGGAGGGGGTGACGGAGGTAGGGAGGGGCTGGAGGGGGTGACGGAGGGAGGGAGGGGCTGGAGGGGGTGACAGGGGTAGGGAGGGGCTGGAGGGGGTGACAGGGGTAGGGAGGGGCTGGAGGGTGTGACAGGGGTAGGGAGGGGCTGGAGGGGGTGACGGAGGTAGGGAGGGGTTCAGGGCTGGAGAAGGAGGCAGGGCGGGATTGTAGACGTTATACCAGCCATGTAATAAAAACAGCAGAAAGACTATATGTCCTGCCTGTTGCTGCTCGTTGGTCACTACCTCTGTGTGTGGTCAGTGACATCCCTTGCCAACACATGAACCACTGATGTTCGTTACTGATTACCAAGGTCTTTGTGTCTAATTTCCGATCGTATTCTTGAAGGTGATTTTAATTTTATTGGCATCACCTTCTGTTCCCTCCTGACCGGTTCCCTCAGACATTGAGTGACTGTACCATTTCTCTTTATTTTTCAGAGAGTTTGGGATGAAATGTTTTTCAAAAATACTTATGAGACTGCACAGCTGTAGGGATTCTCTGATTCAGTGATATTATATGAACATTACCAGAGTGAAATCTCATCACTGCTATATCTGTGTAGGCTAGCTTGTCTTCGAAGGAATCACAACGGTGTTACTGTCAGAACTAGATTAAAACAAACGTTAATACATTTCTATGTATCCTGGCTGTTTGTTTGAAAGCAGATTGAACAGGAAGATTGCTATAATAAGGTGTATAAGAGTCACACTGAGCCTCATATATCTCCTGAGTATTATGTTCTCGAACTGCCGTAGAGACTACGTGTCTCTAAGTACACCTACAAAATAGAATTGCAAGTAACAGTTTTTCTGTGTGAATGACTTCACCCCTGAGATGGACCATAAACAGTTGGCTGTATAATTCTGAGAGCTGAACCCAATTTCCTTTTAACCAGACAATTTTGAAACGGGAGTTAAAGGCCAACACTGCTTCATGTAACACCTTGTGTTGATATCAAAGGCAAAACCCATAGCCTGCAAATCAAAAGTCAACAGTCGGTATTTTCTCCTCGGTGCAAATAATCAAATATCTTTCCTCAAAATGAAGTTAAAAATCACACAACACCAGGTTATAGTCCGACAGGTTTATTTGGAGGCACTAGCTTTCAGAGCACTGTTTCGCCATCAGGTGGTTGTGGAGCAGAATAAAAAAACACAGAATTTATAGCAACAGGATTGTACTGTCAAGGAATGTAATGTTAAATTTAGCTGGAGTCTTTCATCTTTTAGAATGGTTATGTTAACTTCGGCTCCTTCATATGTAACTCCCAGAACATTTTTAAAGTTACATTCTTAAGACAGGTGCCATCTCAGCTCAGATAATGCATTGAAGGTGTGAAGTTAAAGTCTGTCTGAGTCCCAATGTTAGGTCAGACTGATTCTATTTTTAAAGTGGGATTTACAGAATGTTACATGGATTTATGCAGTTTTTGAGCAAAATAAAATGTAATTCTGCAAGTACAAACTCCACCCCACAAACTTTTGTGTGTGTGTGCAGGGGAAATTGAGTGTGTGTGTGTGTGTGTGCTTGTGGGGGGTTGAGTGTCTGTGAGAGATTGTGTGGGTGTACTGGGGTATAAGTCTGTGAGAGGGTGCATGTGTGGAGGTGGGTGTGGGGGGTGTATGTGTAGGTGTATAAGAATCAGCTTGTTTGTGAGAGAGTGAGTGTGTGTGTGCGTGCACTCGTTGAGGTTTGGTCATTGTTTAAAGGCAAGAAGTGGAGGAGTGGGGAAGGTCTTGGTGAGGTGCTCATCCTCATCCATAATGTGTTGCAGGCTGGGAAGAGCATAGCGTAGTTTTTCAGTTCCCTCAAAGTCCTCAGAACAGTCAGGTAGAAATTAGACAGCTGCAATTTTTGCCAGAAGACACACAAAGGAATTTAAAAGAGAAATTATCTCTGGCCCCTGAGCTGCAATCAACAAACATCTTGCAAAATGTCCAGATTACAGAGGAGGAAGTGCTGGATGTCTTGAAACGGTTAAAGGTGGATAAATCCCCAGGACCTGATCAGGTGTACCCGAGAACTCTGTGGGAAACTAGAGAAGTGATTGCTGGGCCTCTTACTGAGATATTTGTATCATCGATAGTCACAGGTGAGGTGCCGGAAGACTGGAGGTTGGCAAACGTGGTGCCACTGTTTAAGAAGGGCAGTAAAGACAAGCCAGGGAACTATAGACCAGTGAGCCTGACCTCGGTGGTGGGCAAGTTGTTGGAGGGAATCCTGAGGGACAGGATGTACATGTATTTGGAAAGGCAAGAACTGATTCGGGACAGTCAACATGGCTTTGTGCGTGGGAAATCACGTCTCAGAAACTTGATTGAGTTTTTTGAAGATGTAACAAAGATAATTGATGAGGGCAGAGCAGTAGATGTGATCTATATGGGCTTCAGTAAGGCGTTCGACAAGGTTCCCCATGGGAGACTGATTAGCAAGGTTAGATCTCATGGAATACAGGGAGAACTAGCTATTTGGATACAGAACTGGCTCAAAGGTATAAGACAGAGGGTGGTGGTGGAGGGTTGTTTTTCAGACTGGAGGTCTGTGACCAGTGGAGTGCCACAAGGATCGGTGCTGGGCCCTCTACTTTTTGTCATTTACATAAATAATTTGGACGTGAGCATAAGAGGTACAGTTAGTAAGTTTGCAGATGACCCCAAAATTGGAGGTGTAGTGAACAGCGAAGAGGGTTACCTCAGATTACAACAGGATCTGGACCAGATGGGCCAATGGGCTGAGAAGTGGCAGATGGAGTTTAATTCAGATAAATGTGAGGTGCTGCATTTTGGGAAAGCAAATCTTAGCAGGACTTATACACTTAATGGTAAGGTCCTGGGGAGTGTTGCTGAACAAAGAGACCTTGGAGTGCAGGTTCATAGCTCCTTGAGAGTGGAGTTGCAGGTAGATAGGATAGTGAAGAAGGCGTTTGGTATGCTTTCCTTTATTGGTCAGAGTATTGAGTACAGGAGTTGGGAGGTCATGTTGCGGCTGTACAGGACATTGGTTAGGCCACTGTTGGAACATTGCATGCAATTCTGGTCTCCTTCCTATCGGAAAGATGTTGTGAAACTTGAAAGGGTTCAGAAAAGATTTACAAGGATGTTGCCAGGATTGGAGGATTTGAGCTATAGGGAGAGGCTGAACAGGTTCGGGCTGTTTTCCCTGGAGCATCAGAGGCTGAGGGGTGACCTTATAGAGGTTTACAAAATTATGAGGGGCATGGATAGGATAAATAGACAAAGTCTTTTCCCTGGGGTCGGGGAGTCCAGAACTAGAGGGCATAGGTTTAGGGTGAGAGGGGAAAGATATAAAAGAGACCTAAGGGGCAACTTTTCCACACAGAGGGTGGTACGTGTATGGAATGAGCTGCCAGAGGATGTGGTGGAGGCTGGTACAATTGCAACATTTAAGAGGCATTTGGATGGGTATATGAATAGGAAGGGTTTGGAGGGATATGGGCCGGGTGCTGGCAGGTGGGACTGGATTGGGTTGGGATATCTGGTCGGCACGGACAGGTTGGACCGAAGGGTCTGTTTCCATGTTGTACATCTCTACGATTCTATGTTACAAAAGAGTTCCAGCCCACTAACTCCAGCTTTGGCCTTTGGAGCCCATGTTAAAAGTGAGGACATTAACAAACTGGAATCTTTCTGTTTTTCATACTTAAGTTGGTGCTAATGGAATAATGCTTTCATTCTTTTGAATTCAAGCTCTCCTTCTATGACTGGAAGCATGTTTGTGTTGTGAAATATCACCCAATCCCCTACCCCGCATATAAGTGTATGTCAAATAAACCCTGCTTTCCCTCACAACAGTGGAGTTGTGCTACTTACAAAGTCAAAGCCCCCTAACGGAGGGAGTGTGGACATACGTCATCACTGCTTAAAGAAGGAAAACCCCCATCACCATCTGCTTATGGACAGGTGGTGAGATTAGGGAGAGAGATTAGTTTTTAAGCTCACAATCTGTCTGTAACCACTGCACGACACACTTACAAGATAAAGCAGGTCACAGGAACAACACACGCAACTATTTACACAACTCCCAGGAAAGCAGCCTGTGAGAAAGGCCCAATCACATGATACTCGTGTCTTGCTGACCCCAGTATATCAGTAACTCACCTGATTGGACATTGTACTGACCTGAAGACCAAATAATTGTTGAAAAGTAAATTCCATTCTACTGTCAGCTGTGGTTCGGCCTTTAACTGATGCAATCTCTTTTCCCCAGGGCAAGGAACACATTTGCATTCCTGCTTTTGCTCTTTCTGGAGCTGTTTGTGCCCTGAATTGTTTCTGTTGGGTTTGTTCTTTAGGCTCCTACTGCCTGAGCTGATCGATAACAATTGTAGTGGTTTAGCGCAGAAACCTCACTCCTGAAATCCTGAAATATTAACTCGGTTTTTCTTACCTTGCCTGCTGACTGTTTCAGCCTCTTCAGTTTTAATTCATATTTCTGGCTAATATGAGTTTTTGTATTTTCTTAAATCCCTATTCTGTAGAATCTCTGGTTAAAATAAAGAATTTAATTGCAACTGATTCATTGAGATGTTGTCATTCCTGTGATGCCAAATTTCAGTTCCCAATGCAGTTCACATGCAAGGATTCCCGAGAGCTTAGCTGCCTCACAATAAAACCTCCACTGGGGAGACACACATAGTTGGCCCACTTCAGTTGTTGTATTTGCCTGACTGGGCACAAAATGTAAATTGCACGAGCATTTTAAAAAGGAAATTCCATGATGAGATGTTTGTTCGCAGCTGCTGACATGATTTACAACTTTACACCCAGTTTCAAGCTTGAAGTCCAGTCCACAAATCCGAATCCAGGTCTCAGTCCAATTTAAAGGTCCTGGAGCCGCTGCATTTACAGATTGCAGTGCTGTGCACACGTTTACATCCCAAGTTCCCAGGGCAGTGTGTGCACAGCTCGTGGGCCATTCTCTGTGCAGCGCAGTGTGAGATGGGAACGTGGAATGGGCAAACCCTGACCATCCTGCCTCACAATATAATTGCAAGCATGGGTGAGATGGAAACCAGTGCATAGAAAAGAAGCTGTTCAAGAATGTGTGTGTTTTTGTTTGAGTCAATATGGAGAAAGTGTAATATCACCCTCCTCTTGCTCAGGGATGTCCTTTTTATCCATTCATGGGATATGGGCATCACTGGATTTATTGCTCATTCCTGGCTGAGCAGCTTGCTAGGCCATTTAATTTGAGAGCTGGAAATGTGTTGCTGGAAAAGCGCAGCAGGTCAGGCAGCATCCAGGGAACAGGAGAATCGACGTTTCGGGCATAAGCCCTTCTTCAGGAATCCTTGCCTTCCTTGAAGAAGCTCTCTTCCTCCCTCTACAAAGTGCCTTCCTCATTTAATTTGAGAGTCAACCACGTTGCTGTGGGTCTGGAGTCAGATGTAGGCCAGACCAGGTGAGGGTGGCAGATTTCCTGCCCTAAAAGACATCAGCGACCCAGATGGATTTCTCCCACAATTGGCAATGGTCATCAGTAGATTGAATTCAACTTCCACCATCTGCTATGGCAGGATTTGAACCCAGGTCTCCAGGACATTAGCTGAGTTTCTGGATTAGAATCGATCGAAAATACCAATAGGCCTTAACCGACCTGGCTCCACAGAACAAGCATGCATGTGGCACATAAATACACACACAGCCTCCTGAGGATACACAAGCTGGTCTCCATGCACCGTTACCAACTGTCCCACACCCACTCCACATGGCACCAAACACCCAGCTTCATACTGTCCTCACCCACAAATTGTCAGCGGTCGAGAGACAGAAAACCTGGTGTCACAGGTGAGGAAAACACGAGCGTCCCAGGACGCCGATCACAGCAGGGAGGACAAAAGCACATGATCTGGAGTATAGCCAAACACCTGCGCTTCTTTTGCAGTAATCCACACTGAAGAATAACATGCTAACTACTCAGTTTACTGCAGACTGTGTCGGGGCTGTTTTAGACAGTGAACTGTTTGGGAATTCCAACTTAATCCGGCTGTGTTGGAAGAAAGCCTGCTAATAACAAGCTGAGGGGGAGGGTAGCCACGCGAGGAACAAGCTGAGGGGGAGGGTAGCCCCGCGAGGAACAAGCTGAGGGGGAGGGTAGCCCCACGAGGAACAAACTGAGGGGGAGGGTAGCCCCGCGAGGAACAAGCTGAGGGGGAGGGTAGCCCCGCGAGGAACAAGCTGAGGGGGAGGGTAGCCCCGCGAGGAACAAGCTGAGGGGGAGGGTAGCCCCACAAGGAACAAGCTGAGGGGGAGGGTAGCCCCGTGAGGAACAAGCTGAGGGGGAGGGTAGCCCCGCGAGGAACAAGCTGAGGGGGAGGGTAGCCCCACAAGGAACAAGCTGAGGGGGAGGGTAGCCACGTGAAGAACAAGCTGAGGGGGAGGGTAGCCCCACAAGGAACAAGCTGAGGGGGAGGGTTGCCCCACGAGGAACAAGCTGAGGGGGAGGGTAGCCCCACAAGGAACAAGCTGAGGGGGAGGGTAGCCACGTGAGGAACAAGCTGAGGGGGAGGGTAGCCCCACAAGGAACAAGCTGAGGGGGAGGGTAGCCCCACGAGGAACAAGCTGAGGGGGAGGGTAGCCCCGCGAGGAACAAGCTGAGGGGGAGGGTAGCCCCACGAGGAACAAGCTGAGGGGGAGGGTAGCCCCACAAGGAACAAGCTGAGGGGGAGGGTAGCCCCACGAGGAACAAGCTGAGGGGGAGGGTAGCCCCGCGAGGAACAAGCTGAGGGGGAGGGTAGCCCCGCGAGGAACAAGCTGAGGGGGAGGGTAGCCCCGCGAGGAACAAGCTGAGGGGGAGGGTAGCCCCGCGAGGAACATGCTGAGGGGGAGGGTAGCCCCACAAGGAACAAGCTGAGGGGGAGGGTAGCCCCGTGAGGAACAAGCTGAGGGGGAGGGTAGCCCCGCGAGGAACAAGCTGAGGGGGAGGGTAGCCCCTCGAGGAACAAGCTGAGGGGGAGGGTAGCCCCTTGAGGAACAAGCTGAGGGGGAGGGTAGCCCCACGAGGAACCAGCTTCCTGGCTCATTCCTCCTGTTTCTGAAAGGGAAACCCTCTCTATCCGTTCAGGGTAAAACCTGTTTCCTCTTGGTGTCTTTGCTTCAATCTGTACCTCTAAGGTCAACAAGCCAACCAGCATGGAGCAGATATATGGCTAGTCAGCTTTCAGGGAATGCTTGAAGGGAAACTGTTCACTCTTTTGAAAGAGTAGTCTAAGAAAAAATCTTCCACAATATTCTTCAAATCAGGCTGTATCTGCAAGATGCTATGATCAGCCCTGGGTCCTTAGTAAGTTGATATCATATGCCCGAACATCAGAATAAAAGGAACTTTCTACATGCTGTGCTTTTGGTTTCATCAATAATCCATTGACCCAAGTGTTCTTTCTCAAGAACCCAATCTCTGCAATCACCTGGGTGTGTTTGGGGATGTGCCAAAGGATAACATAGGAACAGGAGTAGGCCATTCCATCCTTGAGCCTGTTCCATCCTTCTCCGAGCTCATGGCTGAGCTGTGGCCTAACTCCACACATCTGCCTCTGGCCCATATATCCCTTTGCTTAACAAAAAAACCGTCCACCTCCGATTTACAACTAGCAACTGATCCAGCGTCCACTGCCTTTTGTGGAAGAGAGTTCCAAAGCTCTCCCACCCTTTGTGTGTCAAGGTGCTTCCTACCATCTCTCCTGAACGCTCTGGCCCTCATCCTCACGTTATGCTCCTAATTCTGGAATCTCCAACCCATGGAAATAGCTTATCTTTATCTACCCTATCTTTTCTTGCTAATACCTTGAAAACTTTAATCAGATCACGCTTTAACCTTCTAAATTCTAGAGAAAACAGGCCTAATTTATATAATCTTTCCTCATAACCCCTTAAGTTCAGGTATCGTTCTTGTAAACCTACGTTATCTTTCCTCCAAGGCCAATACTTCCTTCCTAAGGTATGCTGCCCAGATGTGCTCACAGTACATCAAGGGAGATCTAACCAGGGATTTGTTTAATTGCAGCATAACTTCTGTATCCTTGTTTTATTTATCTTTATTTAGTTGTGGGCATTGCTGGCTGGCTGGCATGTATTACCAGTCCACAGTTACCCCTTGAGAAGGTGGGGGTGAGCTGCCTTCTTGACCCGCTATAGGGTAGACCCACAGTGTCCCTGAGGGAGGGAATCCCAGGATTTTGATACTGAAGGAACGATGATATATTTCCAAGTCGGGATGGGGAGGGGCTCGAAGGGGAACTTGCAGAGGATGGTGTTCCCATGTACCTGCTGCCCCTTGTCCTTCTAAATCCCCAAGTCTCTTTGCACATTTGCTGTATTTAATTTCATACCTTCCAGGAAGTACCCTGATCATTGCTGTTTTAGTCCAAAACTGAACCTCACACATGTGTACGTTGAACTCCACCTGCCAAGATTTTATCCATTCACCCATCCTAACAATATCCCTGTGTACTTTTAAGCTATCATTAACTCTGTCTACAATGCCAGCAAATTAGGGGTTTATATATTTTTTTGATTAGATTCCCTACAGTGCGGAAACAGGCCCTTCAGCCCAACCTGACCCCCCCGAAGAGTAACCCACCCTGACCCATTTCCCTCTGACCAATCCACCTAGCACTACAGGCAATTTATCACGGCCAATTCACCCTGACCTGCACATCTTTGGACTGTGGGAGGAAACCGGAGCACCCGGAGGAAACCCACGCAGACACGGGGAGAATGTGCAAACTCCACACAGTCAGTCGCTCGAGGCTGGAATCGAACACAGGACTCTGGTGCTGTGAGGCAGCAGTGCTAACCACTGAGCCACTGTACTGCCCCACTGTTCTACCAACAGTATGTATTAACCCGTCATTGCATTTTTAAATAATAAATCAGTAATTGTGTTTAATAAGAACGCTGGCTGATCACTATCGTAGTTTAAACCTGACCAAGGTAATGAATTCAATTGCCCTCCTTAGTAAGTGGGAAAAGTGTGATTGGACAGAGTAATGGGACTACAGAGACTCTCCAATCCTCCAACCTCACACAGACAGAAGTGGGGATAATCAGAGGCACACAGCAGGTTTGTTGCATATAAGCAGAATTTTATTTGGATTTTAAAAAATTCTAATACTTTTTATATATATATATATATACACATGTATATGTATGTATATGGAAGTAAAAGACACAGATGGGAGAGCCTTACTGAAAGAGCAGGGAACTCTCTATCTCTCCCTGAATACTGATAACAGGCCGGCTGTTAATAGCTCCACAGAGACACTGATTAAATAAGCACTGAGTGTTCCTCAGAGGCAGCTCAGAGACTGTCCCACAGGCTACCAATGTCCCTGAATGCAGATTCGTCAGAATTTTCCAAAGGGGGATCTGGATAAATAAAGGAAAAGGAGACGTTTGCAGGGTTGTTTGGGAGGGGTTGGATGTGGAAAAACAGGGGGGGGGGGCACACATTTAATTAGATGGCTCTTCCAAATAGCTGTCACAGTCTTGATGGGCTGAGTGGCCTACTTCTGTCCTCTACCATCCTGCCTCCTATCTCAGGAGTGACGGCTGACAGTTACGATGCAATTCTCTGAACCCCAGGGACAACGGCTGGGGAAGCAGGGTAGAGGCCGGTCTCACTCTGTCGCAGCCTCACGGGCTCAGAGCCAGGTCCCCCCCCCCCCCTGTACACTGCCTGGCTCGGGCCGGCTTGTTAAACTGCAGGAGGCCTCACTCAGCAGTTACTATTGCTTCTGCTATGTGTCAGGCATATAGTGAGGCACACAAGTGGGAGGGACTTCCCACAGGCAAATCCCATTCCCTGAAATTGTTGGAAGCTAAATTCCAGTCCTGTGAATGCAGTTCAGCTGGGTAGCTGGGAGTAAAACATAATGCTTACTATCAGATTCCTGACGAAGGGCTTTTGCCCGAAACGTCGATTTTACTGCTCCTCGGATGCTGCCTGCACTGCTGTGCTCTTCCAGCACCACTAATCCAGAATCTGGTTTCCAGCATCTGCAGTCATTGTTTTTACCTTCCTATCAGTCTGTTTGTTCACTTTCATCCCACCCAGACCAACTCCTACATTTGATTTAAAGGAACAATGTTTGGAAGGGAATTCCTGATATCGCAGAAACCCCAAGGGGGACACAGCAAGTTCTCGCTTTTACTTTAGCTGTCTTTAACCCCGGAGGCCAACCGCAGGCCTGACTGTGATCGGTTAAGTCAGCACAAGCCAGGTCAGGGGCCTGGGTCTTTCCTGCTCAGTGTATGTGGGGGAAAGGGCTCAGTATCACAGCGGGAGGGGGAGTTACAAACCTTGCTTGATGAGGAATGATCCTGAGGGTGATTGCATGGCACAGAGTAGCAAGATTCCAAAACAAAACCCAACTGCTCTCTCTCTCTCTCTCTCTCTCGTCAATATTATACATCAGCTTTATGGCACAAAAATAATACAAACACCTTCAAAATACAGACCAGGACAACATCACAATTTAAATCACAAACAGCACATGACATCAGGTATAGCAGGAATCAGACAGGAAGAATCTCACTGCACACAGGACTTGCTCCCATACACTTCCCACTACAGTTAGGTACAGAGTAAATATCTCTCCTCACCTGCCACAATCAAACACTCCCAGAACAGAGAGAGTAAAGCTCCCTCTACGCTGTCCCCCAATCAAACACTCCTCAGGACAGGGACAGCATGGGGTTAGTTAGAGAGTAAAGCTCCCTCTACACTGTCCCCCATCAAACACTCCCAGGACAGGGACAGCATGGGGTTAGATACAGAGTAAAGCTCCCTCTACACTGTCCCCCATCAAACACTCCCAGGGATGGGGACAGAAGGGATGGTAACACTATAATGCCAGACAGGGAGAGTTTCCAAGGTGTGGGGAAGCAGTGCACACCACCTCATCTTCTGCAGTGGGACCTCAGCATCTACAAGCCCTGCCTAACAGCTGTCAGACAAAGAGATTCCTGCAGATACCTATACACTCACACAGGACACAGAGTACAGAGCTCCCAGAAAGTGGGAAGGGAGAGGTCACAGCTGGCTTTGCTGTGGGGGTTAGAGTATTATCAGAGAGGGATGTCACAGACAGGCCAGTTACAGCACAGTGTCAGAGCTCAGTGAGGGGAGTCACAGACAGTAGGTGGGGAATCACATTGACTAGGAGGTCACAGGATGGTAACAGACTGGTGGTAACTGGGTGGTTACAGATTCGGTGTAACAGACTTGGTGGTAACTGGGTGGTTACAGATTCGGTGTAACAGACTTGGTGGTAACTGGGTGGGTACAGATTCGGTGTAACAGACTTGGTGGTAACTGGGTGGTTACAGATTCGGTGTAACAGACTTGGTGGTAACTGGGTGGGTACAGATTCGGTGTAACAGACTTGGTGGTAACTGGGTGGGTACAGATTCGGTGTAACAGACTGGAGGTAACTGGGTGGGTACAGATTCGGTGTAACAGACTGGAGGTAACTGGGTGGGTACAGATTCGGTGTAACAGACTTGGTGGTAACTGGGTGGTTACAGATTCGGTGTAACAGACTTGGTGGTAACTGGGTGGGTACAGATTCGGTGTAACAGACTTGGTGGTAACTGGGTGGGTACAGATTCGGTGTAACAGACTGGAGGTAACTGGGTGGGTACAGATTCGGTGTAACAGACTGGAGGTAACTGGGTGGGTACAGATTCGGTGTAACAGACTGGAGGTAACTGGGTGGGTACAGATTCGGTGTAACAGACTGGAGGTAACTGGGTGGGTACAGATTCGGTGTAACAGACTTGGTGGTAACAGGCTTGGAGGGGTAACAGACTGGGAGCTGTTACTCCCTGGGGTGTAACAGACTGGGGGTTTTACACACTGGTTGACAACAGATTGGGGAGTAATAGGCTAAGGGGTAACAGATAGGGGTAACAGACTGGGGGGGTGTTACTGCTTGGGAGAGTAACAGACTGGGGGGGGGTAACAGACTGGGGGAGCATAACAGTCTAGTCGATGACAGACTGGGTGGTGACAGACTGAGGGGATATCAGACTGGGCAGTTACAGACTGGGTGTTACACACTCTGGGGGGGGGGTTACAGACTGAGGGGGTTACAGACTGAGGGGGGTAACAGACTGAGAGGTAACTGGACAGTTACAGACTGGGGGGGGGGGTTACAGATTGGGGGAGTTACAGACTGGGAGGGGGTTACAGACTGGGAGGGAGGGTTACAGACTGGGGGAGTTACAGACTGGGAGGGGGTTACAGACTGGGAGGTGGTTACAGACTGGGGGGGGTTACAGACTGGGAGGGGGTTACAGACTGGGGGAGTTACAGACTGAGAGGGGGTTACAGACTGGGGGGGGGTCACAGACTGGGTGGGGGTTACAGACTGGGGGAGTTACAGACTGGGAGGGGGTTACAGACTGGGGGGGGGTCACAGACTGGGAGGTGGTTACAGACTGGGGGAGTTACAGACTGGGAGGGGGTTACAGACTGGGGAGTTACAGACTGGGAGGGGGTTACAGACTGGGGGGGGTTACAGACTGGGTGGGGGTTACAGACTGGGGGAGTTACAGACTGGGAGGGAGTTACAGACTGGGAGGGGGTTACAGACTGGGAGGGGGTTACAGACTGGGGGGGAGGTCACAGACTGGGAGGGGGTTACAGACTGGGGGAGTTACAGACTGGGAGGGGGTTACAGACTGGGGGGGTTACAGACTGGGGGGGTTACAGACTGGGGGGTCACAGACTGGGAGGGGGTTACAGACTGGGAGGGGGTTACAGACTGGGAGGGGGTTACAGACTGGGAGGGGTCACAGACTGAGAGGGGGTTACAGACTGGGGGGGAGGGTTACAGAATGGGAGGGGGTTACAGACTGGGGGGGAGGGTTACAGACTGGGAGGGGGTTACAGACTGGGGGAGTTACAGACTGGGGGAGTTACAGACTGGGAGGGAGGGTTACAGACTGGGAGGGGGTTACAGACTGGGAGGGGGTTACAGACTGGGGGGGAGGGTTACAGACTGGGAGGGGGTTACAGACTGGGAGGGGGGTTACAGACTGAGGGGTTACAGACTGGGAGGGAGGATTACAGACTGGGAGGGGGTTACAGACTGGGGGGTTACAGACTGGGAGGGGGTTACAGACTGGGAGGGAGGGTTACAGACTGGGAGGGGGTTACAGACTGGGAGGGGGTTACAGACTGGGAGGGAGGGTTACAGACTGGGAGGGGGTTACAGACTGGGAGGGGGTTACAGACTGGGAGTGGGTTACAGACTGAGGGGTTACAGACTGGTAGGGAGGATTACAGACTGGGAGGGGGTTACAGACTGGGGGGTTACAGACTGGGAGGGGGTTACAGACTGGGAGGGGGTTACAGACTGGGAGGGAGGGTTACAGACTGGGAGGGGGTTACAGACTGGGAGGGAGGGTTACAGACTGGGAGGGGGTTACAGACTGGGAGGGGGGTTACAGACTGAGGGGTTACAGACTGGGAGGGAGGATTACAGACTGGGAGGGGGTCACAGACTGGGGGGTTACAGACTGGGAGGGGGTTACAGACTGGGAGGGGGTTACAGACTGGGGGGTTACAGACTGGGGGGGTTACAGACTGGGGGGTTACAGACTGGGGGGGGTTACAGACTGGGAGGGGGTTACAGACTGGGAGGGGGTTACAGACTGGGGGGGTTACAGACTGGGGGGGGTTACAGACTGGGGGGGTTACAGACTGGGGGGGGTTACAGACTGGGGGGGAGGGTTACAGCCTAGCGGGTAACTGGATGGTTACAGACAGCAGACATAACTAAAGTTGAACTTTATGGAGAGGTTAACAGACAGGTTAAAAAGCTGTTGTTCACACAGCTTGCCTGTAATGCTGTTCCCTTTTTGAACACAGATGGTTTTGAATCTTGAACATTCCCATGATACATTCCAGTCAGGTATTCAGGCTCCGAGTGAGACTGCAGCTTGCCCTGATAGATGGTTTCGCTGCAGCGAGGCTGGTCTAACAACTGGCCTTATTGTATGAGAAGAGTCCGATTGGAAAATGCTTGACATGAGTAGGCCACTGTGCTGCCAGCTGGAAAAACTTCACATCGTTCCAATCGAGTCCATCAATAGAAACTGTAAGACACAAAACATCACCAGTAGGTCTCGCCCAGCCTCACCAATTCACCATGTTCACAGCAGCAGCACAAGTTAGGGACAGGCAACTGAGGTTAGATTTAAGGAGAGTGGGAAAGGAGGAGACGAGAGACAGACAGAGGGGTAGAGGGAGGGATCCCAGAGAACAGCGCACGCAATGGTGGAGCGACGGGAATGAGGGGAGGTGAGAGTGTGTGACAGAGATGGTGGGGTGGGGTGGGGGCGTGAGGTACAGGGGCTGAGAGAGGTTACAAAGATAGGTATGGGTACAGGGAGGGAAGGGGGTGACAGAGATAGGGAGGGGGTGTAGGGGCTGGAGGGGGTTACAGAGATAGGGAGGGGGTGTAGGGGCTGGAGGGGGTTACAGTGATAGGGCGGGGGGGTGGGGGCTGGAGGGGGTTACAGAGATAGGGAGGGGGTGTAGGGGCTGGTGGGAGTTACAGAGATAGGGAGGGGGTGTAGGGGCCGGAGGGGGTTACAGAGATAGGGAGGGGGTGTAGGGGCTGGAGGGGGTTACAGAGATAGGGAGGGGGTGTAGGGGCTGGAGGGGGTTACAGTGATAGGGAGGGGGTGTGGGGGCTGGAGGGGGTTACAGAGATAGGGAGGGGGTGTAGGGGCTGGTGGGAGTTACAGAGATAGGGAGGGGGTGTAGGGGCCGGAGGGGGTTACAGAGATAGGGAGGGGTGTAGGGGCTGGAGGGGGTTACATAGATAGGGAGGGGGTGTAGGGGCTGGTGGGAGTTACAGAGATAGGGAGGGGGTGTAGGGGCCGGAGGGGGTTACAGAGATAGGGAGGGGTGTAGGGGCTGGAGGGGGTTACATAGATAGGGAGGGGGTGTAGGGGCCGGAGGGGGTTACAGTGATAGGGAGGGGTGTAGGGGCCGGAGGGGTTTCAGAGATAGGGAGGGGTGTAGGGGCTGGAGGGGGTTACATAGATAGGGAGGGGGTGTAGGGGCTGGTGGGAGTTACAGAGATAGGGAGGGGGTGTAGGGGCTGGAGGGGGTGACAGAGATAGGGAGGGGGTGTAGGGGCTGGAGGGTGTTACAGAGATAGGGAGGGGGTGTAGGGGCTGGAGGGTGTTACAGAGATGGGGAGGGGGTGTAGGGGCTGGAATGGGTTACAGAGATAGGGAGGGGGTGTAGGGGCTGGAGGGGGTGACAGAGATAGGGAGGGGGTGTAGGGGCTGGAGGGGGTGACAGAGATAGGGAGGGGGTGTAGGGGCTGGAGGGTGTTACAGAGATAGGGAGGGGGTGTAGGGGCTGGAGGGTGTTACAGAGATGGGGAGGGGGTGTAGGGGCTGGTGGGAGTTACAGAGATAGGGAGGGAGTGTAGGGGCCGGAGGGGGTTACAGAGATAGGGAGGGGGTGTAGGGGCTGGAGGGGGTTACAGAGATAGGGAGGGGGTGTAGGGGCTGGGGGGGGTTACAGAGATAGGGAGGGAGTGTAGGAGCCGGAGGGGGTGACAGAGATAGGGAGGGGGTGTAGGGGCCGGAGGGGGTGACAGAGATAGGGAGGGGGTGTAAGGGGCTGGAGGGGGTGACAGAGGTAGGGAGGGGGTGTAGGGGCTGGAGGGGGTTACAGAGATAGGGAGGGGTGTAGGGGCTGGAGGGGGTGACAGAGGTAGGGAGGGGTGTAGGGGCTGGAGGGGGTGACAGAGATAGGGAGGGGGTGTAGGGGCTGGAGGGGGTTACAGAGATAGGGAGGGGGTGTAGGGGCTGGAGGGGGTTACAGAGATAGGGAGGGGGTGTAGGGGCTGGAGGGGGTTACAGAGATGGGGGGTGTGTAGGGCTGGAGGGGGTGACAGAGATAGGGAGGGAGTGTAGGGGCTGGAGGGGGTTACAGAGATAGGGAGGGGGTGTAGGGGCTGGAGGGGGTTACAGAGATAGGGAGGGGGTGTAGGGGCTGGGGGGGGTTACAGAGATAGGGAGGGAGTGTAGGAGCCGGAGGGGGTGACAGAGATAGGGAGGGGGTGTAGGGGCCGGAGGGGGTGACAGAGATAGGGAGGGGGTGTAAGGGGCTGGAGGGGGTAACAGAGATAGGGAGGGGGTGTAAGGGCTGGAGGGGGTGACAGAGGTAGGGAGGGGTGTAGGGGCTGGAGGGGTTGACAGAGATAGGGAGGGGGTGTAGGGGCTGGAGGGGGTGACAGAGATAGGGAGGGGGTGTAGGGGCCGGAGGGGGTGACAGAGATAGGGAGGGGGTGTAGGGGCAGGAGGGGGTTACAGAGATGGGGAGGGGGGTGTAGGGGCTGGAGGGGGTTACAGAGATAGGGAGGTGGTGTAGGGGGCTGGAGGGGGTTACAGAGATAGGGAGGGGGTGACAGAGATAGGGAGGGGGTGTAGGGGCCGGAGGGGGTGACAGAGATAGGGAGGGGGTGTAAGGGTCGGAGGGGGTTACAGAGATAGGGAGGGGGTGTAGGGGCAGGAGGGGGTTACAGAGATGGGGAGGGGGGTGTAGGGGCTGGTGGGGGTTACAGAGATGGGGAGAGGGTGTAGGGGCTGGAGGGGGTTACAGAGATGGGGAGGGGGTGTAGAGGCTGGAGGGGGTGACAGAGATAGGGAGGGGGTGTCGGGGCAAGAGGGGGTTACAGAGATAGGGAGGGGGTGTAGGGACTGGTGGGAATTACAGAGATAGGGAGGGGGTGTAGGGAGTGGTGGGGGTTACAGAGATAGGGAGGGGGTGTAGGGGCTGATGGGGGTTACAGAGATGGGGAGGGGGTGTAGGGGCTGGTGGGGGTTACAGAGATAGGGAGGGGGTGTAGGGGCTGGAGGTGGTTACAGAGATAGGGAGGGGGTGTAGGGGCTGGAGGGGGTTACAGAGATAGGGAGGGGGTGTAGGGGCTGGAGGGGGGTGACAGAGATGGGGAGGGGGTGTAGGGACTGGTGGGAATTACAGAGATAGGGAGGGGGTGTAGGGAGTGGTGGGGGTTACAGAGATAGGGAGGGGGTGTAGGGACTGGTGGGGGTTACAGAGATAGGGAGCGGGTGTACGGACTGGTGGGAGTTACAGAGATAGGGAGGGGGTGTAGGGGCCGGAGGGGGTTACAGAGATAGGGAGGGGATGTAGGGACTCGAGGGGCTGACAGAGTTGTGCTGTCCACCGCAGTCCCCCCACCCAGGGTGAATAGCCCACCGTATGCGGTGTATGGGTGACGTGGAGCTGACCTTTCAGCATGCTGTGATGCTGCTGTTTTGCTGAGCAGATTAACCGACTGATCCCCTCAATGACCTGACTCTTTGAATCCAGCTCCTTTTCCTTCGGTCTCTTGCTCAAGAATATCGTTGGCACTGAAGGGACAAGGAGGTTCACCCAGTAATCAGGCAGCAGCAGAGACCCTCACCCTCGCAGAGGGGGAACTCCCTCTGTCCCTCCCAGTAATCAGGCAGCAGCAGAGACCCTCACCCTCGCAGAGGGGGAACTCCCTCTGTCCCTCTGTCCCTCCCAGTAATCAGGCAGCAGCAGAGACCCTCACCCTCGCAGAGGGGGAACTCCCTCTGTCCCTCCCAGTAATCAGGCAGCAGCAGAGACCCTCACCCTCGCAGAGGGGGAACTCCCTCTGTCCCTCCCAGTAATCAGGCAGCAGCAGAGACCCTCACCCTCGCAGAGGGGGAACTCCCTCTGTCCCTCACCCAGTCCCTCCCAGTAATCAGGCAGCAGCAGAGACCCTCACCCTCGCAGAGGGGGAACTCCCTCTGTCCCTCACCCAGTCCCTCCCAGTAATCAGGCAGCAGCAGAGACCCTCACCCTCGCAGAGGGGGAACTCCCTCTGTCCCTCATCCAGTCCCTCCCAGTAATCAGGCAGCAGCAGAGACCCTCACCCTCACAGAGGGGGAACTCCCTCTGTCCCTCCCAGTAATCAGGCAGCAGCAGAGACCCTCACCCTCGCAGAGGGGGAACTCCCTCTGTCCCTCCCAGTAATCAGGCAGCAGCAGAGACCCTCACCCTCGCAGAGGGGGAACTCCCTCTGTCTCTCCCAGTAATCAGGCAGCAGCAGAGACCCTCACCCTCGCAGAGGGGGAACTCCCTCTGTCCCTCACCCAGTCCCTCCCAGTAATCAGGCAGCAGCAGAGACCCTCACCCTCGCAGAGGGGGAACTCCCTCTGTCCCTCCCAGTAATCAGGCAGCAGCAGAGACCCTCACCCTCGCAGAGGGGGAACTCCCTCTGTCCCTCCCAGTAATCAGGCAGCAGCAGAGACCGTCACCCTCGCAGAGGGGGAACTCCCTCTGTCCCTCACCCAGTCCCTCCCAGTAATCAGGCAGCAGCAGAGACCCTCACCCTCGCAGAGGGGGAACTCCCTCTGTTCCTCACCCAGTCCCTTCCAGTAATCAGGCAGCAGCAGAGACCCTCACCCTCGCAGAGGGGGAACTCCCTCTGTCCCTCACCCAGTCCCTCCCAGTAATCAGGCAGCAGCAGAGACCCTCACCCTCGCAGAGGGGGAACTCCCTCTGTCCCTCCCAGTAATCAGGCAGCAGCAGAGACCCTCACCCTCGCAGAGGGGGAACTCCCTCTGTCCCTCACCCAGTCCCTCCCAGTAATCAGGCAGCAGCAAAGACCCTCACCCTCGCAGAGGGGGAACTCCCTCTGTCCCTCACCCAGTCCCTCCCAGTAATCAGGCAGCAGCAGAGACCCTCACCCTCACAGAGGGGGAACTCCCTCTGTCCCTCACCCAGTCCCTCCCAGTAATCAGGCAGCAGCAGAGACCCTCACCCTCGCAGAGGGGGAACTCCCTCTGTCCCTCACCCAGTCCCTCCCAGTAATCAGGCAGCAGCAGAGACCCTCACCCTCGCAGAGGGGGAACTCCCTCTGTCCCTCCCAGTAATCAGGCAGCAGCAGAGACCCTCACCCTCGCAGAGGGGGAACTCCCTCTGTCCCTCACCCAGTCCCTCCCAGTAATCAGGCAGCAGCAGAGACCCTCACCCTCACAGAGGGGGAACTCCCTCTGTCCCTCACCCAGTACCTCCTCACCCAGTACCTCCCTCAACCAGTACCTCCCTCTGTCCCTCACCCAGTACCTCCCTCACCGAGCACCTCCCTCACCCAGTCCCTCCCTCACCCAGTACCTCCCTCATCCAGTACCACCCTCACCCAGTACCACCCTCACCCAGCACCTCCCTCTTTCCCTCACCCAGCACCTCCCTCTGTTCCTCACACAGCACCCCCCTCACCCAGTCCCTCCTCACCCAGTCCCTCCGCACCCAGTACCTCCCTCACCCAGCACCTCCCTCACCCAGCACCTCCCTCACCCAGTACCTCCCTCACCCAGTCCCTCCGCACCCAGTACCACCCTCACCCAGCACCTCCCTCTTTCCCTCACCCAGCACCTCCCTCTGTTCCTCACACAGCACCTCCCTCACCCAGTCCCTCCTCACCCAGTCCCTCCGCACCCAGTACCTCCCTCACCCAGCACCTCCCTCACCCAGTACCTCCCTCACCCAGCACCTCCCTCACCCAGTACCTCCCTCACCCAGTACCTCCCTCACCCAGTCCCTCCGCACCCAGTACCTCCCTCACCCAGCACCTCCCTCACCCAGTACCTCCCTCTGTTCCTCACCCAGCCACTCCCTCACCCAGTCACTCCCTCAATCCCTCACCCAGCCACTCCCTCACCCAGTCACTCCCTCAATCCCTCACCCAGCCACTCCCTCACCCAGTCACTCCCTCAATCCCTCACCCAGCCACTCCCTCACCCAGTCCCTCCCTCAATCCCTCACCCAGTCCCTCCCTCACCCAGTACCTCCCTCTGTTCCTCACCCAGCCACTCCCTCACCCAGTACCTTCCTCTGTTACTCACCCAGTACCTCCCTCACCCAGTACCTCCCTCACCCAGTCCCTCCCTCACCCAGTACCTTCCTCTGTTACTCACCCAGTACCTCCCTCACCCAGTACCTCCCTCACCCAGTACCTCCCTCAATCCCTCACCCAGTACCTCCCTCACCCAGTACCTCCCTCAATCCCTCACCCAGTACCTCCCTCTGTTCCTCACCCAGCCACTCCCTCACCCAGTCCCTCCCTCACCCAGTACCTTCCTCTGTTACTCACCCAGTACCTCCCTCACCCAGTCCCTCCCTCTGTCCCTCACCCAGTACCTCCCTCAATCCTCACCCAGTACCTCCCTCACCCAGTACCTCCCTCAATCACTCACCCAGTACTTCCCTCACTGCACCCACCCCCACTGACCCCACTCACTCCAATTCCCTCTTTGATGCCCCTCACTGACCCCCCCTCACTCCGACCCTGCCCTTACTCCGACCACCTCAGTGACCCTCCCCTCACTGACCCTCCCCTCACTTACCCTCCCCTCACTTACCCTCCCTCACTCTGACCCTTCCCTCACTGACCCTCCCTCACTCTGTCCCCCTCACTGACCCTCCCTCACTCCAATCCTCCCCTCACTGACCTTCCCTCACTGACCCTGCCCTCACTCTGACCCTCCCACTGACTCTCCCTCACTCTGACTCCCCTCACTGACCCTCCCCTCACTCTGACTCCCCTCACTGACCCTGCCCTCACTCTGACCCTCCCACTGACTCTCCCTCACTCTGACCCTCCTCTCACTGACCTCCCTCACACTGACCCTCCCTCACTCTGACCTTCCCTCACTGACCCTCCCTCACTCTGACTCCCCTCACTGACCCTCCCCTCACTCTGACTCCCCTCACTGACCCTCCCCTCACTCTGACTCCCCTCACTGACCCTCCCTCACTCTGACCCCTCCCTCACTCTGACCCCTCTCACTGACCCTCCCTCACTCTGACCCTCCCCCCCCAGAGCTCTGCCCACACTGACCCTCCCTCACTGACCCTCCCTCACTCTGACTCCCCACACTGACCCTCCCTCACTCTGACCCTCCCTCACTCTGACTCCCCTCACTTACCCTCCCTCACTCTGACTCCTCCCTCACTCTGACTCCCCTCACTGACCCTCCCCTCACTCTGACCCCTCTCACTGACCCTCCCTCACTCTGACCCTCCCCCCCCAGAGCTCTGCCCACACTGACCCGCCCTCACTCTGACCCCCTCCCCTGGAGACCTGCCCAAACTGACCCTCCCTCACTCTGACCCCCCCTCACTGACCCCCCCTTACTGACCGTCCCCTCACTGACCCTCCCCTCACTGACCCTCCCTCACTCTGACCCTCCCCTCTCTGACCCTCCCCCACTCTGACCCCCCATTCACTGACCCTCCCTCACTCTGACCCGCCCCTCACTGACACCCCTCACTGACCCTCCCTCACTCTGACCCCCTCCCCTGGAGACCTGCCCAAACTGACCCTCCCTCACTCTGACCCCCCCTCACTGACCCCCCTCACTGACCCTCCCTCAGTCTGACCCCCCTCACTGACCCCCCTCACTGACCCTCCCTCACTCTGACCCCCCTCACTGACCCCCCTCACTGACCCTCTCCTCACTGACCCCCCTCACTAACCCCCCACACTGACCCTCCCTCAGTCTGACCCCCCCTCACTGACCCTCCCTCACTCTGACCCCCCTCACTGACCCCCCTCACTGACCCTCTCTCACTCAGACCCCCCCCCTCATTGGAGCCCTGCCCACAGTGACCCACCCTCACTCTGACATGCTCCTCACTGACCCTCCCTCACTCTGACCCTCCCTCACTGACCCTCCATCTCTCTGACCCTCCCTCCCTCTGACCCCTCCCTTACTCTGACCCTCCCACACTCTGACACACCCTCTCTCTGACCCTCCCCTCACTGACACTCCCTCATTCTGACTATCCCCTCATTTACCCTCCCTCACTCTGAACCCCCTCACTGACCCTCCCTCACTCTGACACTCCCTCTCTGACCCTCCCTCACTCTGACCCTCCCTCACTCTGACCCTCCCTCACTCTGACCCTCCCCTCAGTGACCCCCCTCACTCTGACCCTCCCTCACTCTGACCCTCCCTCACTCTGACCCCCCTCACTGACCCTACCACACTCTGACCCTCCCTCACTGACCCTCCTCTCACTGACCCTCCCCTCACTGACCCTCCCTCACTCTGATCTCTCCTTATTCTGACCCTCCCTCACTCTGACCCTCCCCTCACTGACCCTCCCTCACTCTGACCACCGCCCTCACTGGAGCCCTGCCCACACTGACCCTCCCTCACTGACCCTCCCTCACTCTGACCCTCCCTCACTGACCCCCCTCACTGACCCTCCCTCACTCTGACCTTCCTTCACTGACACCCTCCCTCACTGACACCCTCCCTCACTGACACCCTCACTGACCCTCCCCTCACTGACCCTCCCTCACTCTGATCTCTCCCTATTCTGACCCTCCTCACTCTGACCCTCCCTCACTCTGACCACCCACCTCACTGGAGCCCTGCCCACACTGACCCTCCCTCACTCTGACCCTCCCTCACTGACCCTCCCTCACTCTGACCCTCCCTCACTGACCCCCCTCACTGACCCTCCCTCACTCTGACCCTCCCCTCACTGACCCTCCCTCACTGACCCTCCCTCACTCTGACCCCCCCTCACTGGAGCCCTGCCCACACTGACCTCCCTCACTCTGACCCTCCCTCACTCTGACCCTCCCTCACTGACCCCCCTCACTCTGATCCTCCCTCACTCTGACCCTCCCTCACTATGACCTTCCTTCACTGACACCCTCCCTCACTGACCCTCCCTCACTCTGACCCTCCCTCATACTGACCCTCCCACACACTGACCCTCCCTCACTGACACCCCTCTCTGACCCTCCCTCACTCTGACCCGCCCTCACTCTGACCCGCCCTCACTCTGACCCGCCCTCACTCTGACCCGCCCTCCCACACTCTGACCCTCCCACACTCTGACCCTCCCTCACTGACCCTCCCTCACTCTGACCCTCCCTCACTGACCCCCCTCAGTGACCCTCCCTCACTCTGACCCTCCCTCACTGACCCTCCCCTCACTCTGACCCTCCCCTCACTGACCCTCCCTCACTGACCCTCCCCTCACTGACCCTCCCCTCACTGACCCTCCCCTCACTGACCCTCCCTCACTGACCCTCCCCTCACTGACCCTCCCCTCACTGACCCTCCCTCACTGACCCTCCCCTCACTGACCCTCCCTCACTCTGACCCCTCGCTCACTCTGACCCCTCCCTCATTCTGACCCCTCCCTCACTCTGACTCTCCCTCACTGACCCTCCCTCACTGACCCTCCCCTCACTGACCCTCCCTCACTCTGACCCTCCCTCAATCTGACCCCCCTCACTGACCCTACCACACTCTGACCCACCTCACTGACCCTCCCTCACTCTGACCCCTCCCTCACTCTGACCCCTCCCTCACTCTGACCCCCCCCTCAGTGGAGCCCTGCCCACACTGACCCTCCCTCACTCTGACCCCTCCCTCACTCTGACTCTCCCTCACTGACCCCCCTCACTGACCCTCCCTCACTGACCCTCCCCTCACTGACCCTCCCTCACTCTGACCCTCCCTCAATCTGACCCCCTCACTGACCCTACCACACTCTGACCCCCCTCACTGACCCTCCCTCACTCTGACCCCTCCCTCACTCTGACCCCTCCCTCACTCTGACCCCCCCCCCTCAGTGGAGCCCTGCCCACACTGACCCTCCCTCACTCTGACCCTCCCTCACTGACCCCCCTCACTGACCCTCCCTCACTCTGACCCCCCCCTCAGTGGAGCCCTGCCCCTCCCCCCCCCCCTCACCTTTCTTGTTCTTCTCCTTGGTGACCACGGTCATGGACATGGTGATGGAGGGGCTGAGCTCCCCCCCGTTGGGTAGGCGGCTGACCTGAACCGAGCGGAAGGCGCTTTTCAATGTATTCTTCACGTTGACGTCGCGTTTCTCTCCCTCCTTCCTCCTGTCAGCCGAGTGGGAGAGCCAGTAATCGACCTGGAGGCCCATCGCCTCACCCGCACCCGCACTGCAACAGGACAGGGTCTCAGTCAGTCATAGAGCTGTACAGCACGGAAACAAATCCTTCGGCCCAGGTCATCAATCCCTACCATGTATCCTAACCTAACCTGGTCCTGTTTACTAGCACATATCCACATCTCCCTCTAAACCCTTCCTATCCTGATGCCTTTTAACAGACCCTCCTGACTGGATGTTCAGACTGACTGCTCCTGACAACATAGACAGCTCAGTCTTCCCTCGACCCCTGGACCCCCCTCCCCCTCTACCCCAGGTGGCTCCACAAGCTCCCCATAAACGTTCCCAACCCCGTCCACACTGCCTCTTCCACTCACCTTGCTGCGGAGAGGTTCCCGCTCATGGAGGGGGACGACGGGGGTGTAGACGATACCTCCTTCACCAGCGCCGAGCTCGAGCTGTGAGGGGGGGATGTAGATGGGGCACAGCTCACCGTCGTCACAGGGTCCTCCGGCTCTGGCCCTGCAACAGCACCACAGGCAATCAGACCCACACACACACACATACACATACACACACACACCCTGGGGCTGTCTGTCATTCCCCTGGGACTGTCTGTCATTCCCCTGGGGCTGTCTGTCATTCCCCTGTACCCTGGGGCTGTCTGTCATTCCCCTGGGGCTGTCTGTCATTCCCCTGTACCCTGGGGGTGTCTGTCATTCCCCTGGGGGTGTCTGTCATTCCCCTGGGGCTGTCTGTCATTCCCCTGTACCCTGGGGCTGTCTGTCATTCCCCTGGGGCTGTCTGTCATTCCCCTGTACCCTGGGGGTGTCTGTCATTCCCCTGGGGCTGTCTGTCATTCCCCTGTACCCTGGGGGTGTCTGTCATTCCCCTGGGGCTGTCTGTCATTCCCCTGGGACTGTCTGTCATTCCCCTGTACCCTGGGGCTGTCTGTCATTCCCCTGGGGCTGTCTGTCATTCCCCTGTACCCTGGGGGTGTCTGTCATTCCCCTGGGGGTGTCTGTCATTCCCCTGGGGCTGTCTGTCATTCCCCTGTACCCTGGGGCTGTCTGTCATTCCCCTGGGGCTGTCTGTCATTCCCCTGTACCCTGGGGGTGTCTGTCATTCCCCTGGGGCTGTCTGTCATTCCCCTGTACCCTGGGGGTGTCTGTCATTCCCCTGGGGCTGTCTGTCATTCCCCTGGGGCTGTCTGTCATTCCCCTGTACCCTGGGGCTGTCTGTCATTCCCCTGGGGCTGTCTGTCATTCCCCTGTACCCTGGGGCTGTCTGTCATTCCCCTGTACCCTGGGGCTGTCTGTCATTCCCCTGGGGCTGTCTGTCATTCCCCTGTACCCTGGGGCTGTCTGTCATTCCCCTGTACCCTGGGGCTGTCTGTCATTCCCCTGGGACTGTCTGTCATTCCCCTGTACCCTGGGGCTGTCTGTCATTCCCCTGGGGCTGTCTGTCATTCCCCTGTACCCTGGGGGTGTCTGTCATTCCCCTGGGGGTGTCTGTCATTCCCCTGGGGCTGTCTGTCATTCCCCTGTACCCTGGGGCTGTCTGTCATTCCCCTGGGGCTGTCTGTCATTCCCCTGTACCCTGGGGGTGTCTGTCATTCCCCTGGGGCTGTCTGTCATTCCCCTGTACCCTGGGGGTGTCTGTCATTCCCCTGGGGCTGTCTGTCATTCCCCTGTACCCTGGGGCTGTCTGTCATTCCCCTGGGGCTGTCTGTCATTCCCCTGTACCCTGGGGCTGTCTGTCATTCCCCTGTACCCTGGGGCTGTCTGTCATTCCCCTGGGGCTGTCTGTCATTCCCCTGTACCCTGGGGCTGTCTGTCATTCCCCTGTACCCTGGGGCTGTCTGTCATTCCCCTGGGGGTGTCTGTCATTCCCCTGTACCCTGGGGCTGTCTGTCATTCCCCTGGGGCTGTCTGTCATTCCCCTGTACCCTGGGGGTGTCTGTCATTCCCCTGGGGCTGTCTGTCATTCCCCTGTACCCTGGGACTGTCTGTCATTCCCCTGTACCCTGGGACTGTCTGTCATTCCCCTGTACCCTGGGGCTGTCTGTCATTCCCCTGGGGCTGTCTGTCATTCCCCTGTACCCTGGGGCTGTCTGTCATTCCCCTGTACCCTGGGGCTGTCTGTCATTCCCCTGGGGGTGTCTGTCATTCCCCTGTACCCTGGGGGTGTCTGTCATTCCCCTGGGGGTGTCTGTCATTCCCCTGGGGCTGTCTGTCATTCCCCTGTACCCTGGGGCTGTCTGTCATTCCCCTGGGGCTGTCTGTCATTCCCCTGTACCCTGGGGCTGTCTGTCATTCCCCTGGGGCTGTCTGTCATTCCCCTGTACCCTGGGGCTGTCTGTCATTCCCCTGTACCCTGGGGCTGTCTGTCATTCCCCTGGGGCTGTCTGTCATTCCCCTGTACCCTGGGGCTGTCTGTCATTCCCCTGTACCCTGGGGCTGTCTGTCATTCCCCTGGGGGTGTCTGTCATTCCCCTGTACCCTGGGACTGTCTGTCATTCCCCTGTACCCTGGGGCTGTCTGTCATTCCCCTGTACCCTGGGGCTGTCTGTCATTCCCCTGGGGCTGTCTGTCATTCCCCTGTACCCTGGGGCTGTCTGTCATTCCCCTGTACCCTGGGGCTGTCTGTCATTCCCCTGGGGCTGTCTGTCATTCCCCTGTACCCTGGGGCTGTCTGTCATTCCCCTGGGGGTGTCTGTCATTCCCCTGTACCCTGGGGCTGTCTGTCATTCCCCTGGGGCTGTCTGTCATTCCCCTGTACCCTGGGGCTGTCTGTCATTCCCCTGTACCCTGGGGCTGTCTGTCATTCCCCTGGGGGTGTCTGTCATTCCCCTGTACCCTGGGGGTGTCTGTCATTCCCCTGGGGCTGTCTGTCATTCCCCTGTACCCTGGGGCTGTCTGTCATTCCCCTGGGGCTGTCTGTCATTCCCCTGTACCCTGGGGCTGTCTGTCATTCCCCTGGGGCTGTCTGTCATTCCCCTGTACCCTGGGGCTGTCTGTCATTCCCCTGGGGCTGTCTGTCATTCCCCTGTACCCTGGGGCTGTCTGTCATTCCCCTGTACCCTGGGGCTGTCTGTCATTCCCCTGGGGGTGTCTGTCATTCCCCTGTACCCTGGGACTGTCTGTCATTCCCCTGTACCCTGGGGCTGTCTGTCATTCCCCTGTACCCTGGGGCTGTCTGTCATTCCCCTGGGGCTGTCTGTCATTCCCCTGTACCCTGGGGCTGTCTGTCATTCCCCTGTACCCTGGGGCTGTCTGTCATTCCCCTGGGGCTGTCTGTCATTCCCCTGTACCCTGGGGCTGTCTGTCATTCCCCTGGGGGTGTCTGTCATTCCCCTGTACCCTGGGGCTGTCTGTCATTCCCCTGGGGCTGTCTGTCATTCCCCTGTACCCTGGGGCTGTCTGTCATTCCCCTGTACCCTGGGGCTGTCTGTCATTCCCCTGGGGGTGTCTGTCATTCCCCTGTACCCTGGGGCTGTCTGTCATTCCCCTGTACCCTGGTGGTGTCTGTCATTCTCCTGTACCCTGGGGCTGTCTGTCATTCCCCTGTACCTTGGGGATTCCTGTCACTAACCCCCCCCCCCCCACTTGGGGGGTGTTGTGTAATTTCCCCCAACCCCTGGGGTCTTTGTCACCCCCCCCCCCCTCCCCACCAACCCCAACAGAACTCTACTACAATACCTGGATTAACCCTGAACACTCATCTTTCTCCGGATTCCCGCCCTCTCTGCATTCCACACTCTCTCCAATTCTTACCCTGGCCTCTCCATGACCTATGACCTACCTCCCCACGACCCTTACCGTCTCCATGTTCTCGCCCTCTCCATGACTCTCAGCCCCTCCGTCTCCCTTGCCTTGTCTATGACCCTCACCCTCTGGGTCACTCCCTGACACCCAGTCTGTGTCGGAGGGACCTGTGTTTTCTCCCTCTGTCTGATACTTACAGAGGGAACCAGGAGGGCAGGGGGGGATGAGGGCAGTCAGTTTGAGGTGGGTCAGGGCCTGAGACACTCTACCCCAGGAGGATGAGGCTGGTGTCAGTGCAATGAAACTCTTACCTGCTGGAGATGGACATGGTTCAATAATGCCAACTTTCACCACCTGGAGAACAAAACAAGTCACACTTTAGAGCTCTGTGTCCCAGACAGAGAGAGAGAGAGAGAGAGGGCGCAGGGGTGGGGAGTGAGGGGGAGACAGAGAGGGGAGCAAGACAGAGATAGAGGCTGAGGAGGGGAGAGGGAGGGCAAGGGTAAATAGAAGCAGGGACGGGGAGAGAGAGTGAGAGAGCACACACACTTCCTGGTGTCCCTGTGGGAGAGATGGAGCGGGCGTTTGTTGGTCCATGTGTGTAGAGTCATAGAGCTGTACAGCACAGAAACAGACCCTTCGGCCCAACCTGTCCATGCCGACCAGATATCCCAACCCAATCTAGTCCCACCTGCCAGCACCCGGCCCATATCCCTCCAAACCCTTCCTATTCATATACCCATCCAAATGCCTCTTAAATGTTGCAATTGTACCAGCCTCCACCACTTCCTCTGGCAGCTCATTCCATACACGTACCACTCTCTGTGTGAAAAAGTTGCCCCTTAGGTCTCTTTTATATCTTTCCCCTCTCACCCTAAACCTATGCCCTCTAGTTCTAGACTCCCCGACCCCAGGGAAAAGACTTTGTCTATTTATCTTATCCATGCCCCTCATTACTTTATAAACCTCTATACGGTCACCCCTCAGCCTCCGACACTCCAGGGAAAACAGCCCCAGCCTGTTCAGCCTCTCCCTGTAGCTCAGATCCTCCCACCCTGGCAACATCCTTATAAATCTTTTCTGAACCCTTTCAAGTTTCATAACATCTTTCCGATCGGAAGGAGACCAGAATTGCACACAATATTCTAACAGTGGCCTAACCAATGTCCTGTACAGCCGCAACATGACCTCCCAACTCCTGTACTCAATACTCTGACCAATAAAGGAAAGCATACCAAACGCCTTCTTCACTATCCTATCTACCTGCAACTCCACTCTCAAGGAGCTATGAACCTGCACTCCAAGGTCTCTTTGTTCAGCAACACTCCCTAGGACCTTACCATTAAGTGTATAAGTCCTGCTAAGATTTGTTTTCCCAAAATGCAGCACCTCACATTTATCTGAATTAAACTCCATCTGCCACTTCTCAGCCCATTGGCCCATCTGGTCCAGATCCTGTTGTAATCTGAGATAACCCTCTTCACTGTCCACTACACCTCCAATTTTGGCGTCATCTGCGAACTTACTAACTGTACCTCTTATGCTCACATCCAAACCATTTATGTAAATGACAAAAAGTAGAGGGCCCAGCACCGATCCTTGTGGCACTCCACTGGTCACAGGCCTCCAGTCTGAAAAACAACCCTCCACCACCACCCTCTGTCTTCTACCTTTGAGCCAGTTCTGTATCCAAATGGCTAGTTCTCCCTGTATTCCATGAGATCTAACCTTGCTAATCAGTCTCCCATGGGGAACCTTGTCGAACGCCTTACTGAAGCCCATATAGATCACATCTATTGCTCTGCCCTTATCAATCCTCTTTGTTACTTCTTCAAAAACCTCAATCAAGTTTATGAGACATGATTTCCCACACACAAAGCCATATTGACTATCCCGAATCAGTCCTTGCCTTTCCAAATACATGTACACCCTGTCCCTCAGGATTCCCTCCAACAACTTGCCCACCACCGAGGTCAGGCTCACCGGTCTATAGTTCCCTGGCTTGTCTTTACTGCCCTTCTTAAACAGTGGCACCACATTTGCCAACTTCCAGTCTTGTGGCACCTCACCTGTGACTATCGATGATACAAATATCTCAGTAAGAGGCCCAGCAATCACTTCTCTAGCTTCCCACAGAGTTCTCGGGTACACCTGATCAGGTCCTGGGGATTTATCCACCTTTAACCGTTTCAAGGCATCCAGCACCACCTCCTCCGTAATATGGATATTTTTCCAGATGTCACTATCCATTTCCCCACAATCTATATCTTCCAAGCCCTTCTCCACAGTAAACACTGATATAAAATACTCGTTTATTATCTCCCCCAATTCCTGTGTCAGAGGCTGAGAGGTGACCTTATAGAGGTTTACAAAATTATGAGGGGCATGGATAGGATAAATAGACAAAGTATTTTCCCTGGGGTGGGGGAGTCCAGAACTTGAGAGCATAGGTTTAGGGTGAGAGGGGAAAGATATAAAAGAGACCTAAGGGGTAACTGTTTCACACAGAGGGTGGTATGTATATGGAATGAGCTGCCAGAGGAAGTGGTGGAGGCTGGTACAATTGCAACATTTAAGAGGCATTTGGATGGGTATATGAATAGGAAGGGTTTGGAAGGATATGGGCCGGGTGCTGGCCAGTGGGACTAGATTGGGTTGGGATATCTGGGTCAGCATGGACGGGTTGGGCCGAAGGGTCTGTTTCCATGCTGTACGTCTCTGTGACTCTCTGACATAGGCTGCCTTGCTGATCTTTGATGGGTGAAAGTGAGGACGGCAGATGCTGGAGATTAGAGTCGAGAGTGTGTTGCTGGAAAAGCACAGCAGGTCAGGCAGCATCCGAGAAGCAGGAGAATCGACATTTCGGGCAAAAGCCTTTAATGTATTTATAAAACCCTTTGGATTATCCTTAACTCTATTTGCCAAAGCTATCTCATGTCCCCTTTCTGTCTTCTGGATTTCCCTCTTAATCATACCCCTACTGCCTTTATACTCTTCCAATATAGAACATTCCAGCGCAGTACAGGCCCTTTGGCCCTCAATGTTGCACTGACCTGTGAAACCAATTTGAAGCCTATCTAATTTACACTATTCCATTTTCATCCATATGCCTATCCAATGACCATTTAAATGCCCTTAAAGTCGGCACGTCCAACACCTGTGCAGGCAGGCCATTCCACATCCCTACTATTCTCTGAGTAAAGAAAGTACCTCTAACATCTGTCCTATATCTATCACCCCTCAATTTAAAGCTATGCCCCCTCGTGCTCGCTGTCACCACACTTGGAAAAAGGCTCTCCCTGTCCACGCTATCTAACCCTCTGATTATCTTATATGTCTCTATTAAGTCATCTCTCAACCTCCTTCTCTCTAACGAAAACAGCCTCAAATCCTTCAGCCTTTCCTCATAAGACCTCCCCTCCATACCAGGCAACATCCTGGTAAATCTCCTCTGAACCCTTTCCAAAGCTTCCACATCCTTCCTATAATGCGGTGACCAGAACTGTACACAATACTCCAATGAGGCCGTACCAGAGTTTTGTACAGCTGCAGCTTGACCTCATGGTTCCAAAACCCAATCTCTCCACTAATAAAAGCTAACACACCGTATGACTTCTTAACAGCCCTATCAAGCTGGATGACAAATTTGAGGGATCTGTGTACATATACACAGAGATCTCTCTGCTCATCTACACTTCTAAGGATTCACTCGATCTGTCCTGCCTATACCTGACATATGCTTCCTTTTTCTTAACCAAAACCTCAATTTCTTTAGTCATCCAGCATTCCCTATACCTACCAGCTTTCCCTTTCACCCTAACAGGAATATACTGTCTCTGGATTCTCATTGTCTCATTTCTGAAGGCTTCCCATTTTTCAGCCGTAACTTTACCTGTGAACATCTGCCCCCAATCAGCTTTTGAAAGTTCTTATCTAATATCTGTGTGTGTGAGAGAGTGTGTTTGACAGAACGCGTTCGTGTCTGTAGAGAGAGAGTGTCTGTATGTGTGAATGTGAGTGTATGAGAGAGAGAGGACAGAGAAAGTGTGTGTGTGTGTGTCTGTCTGACAGTGCCTGACCAGACCCAGAGCAGCTCTCTTCCCTGAAGCCTGTGTAAGAGTCTGGGGTTGAAATACTCACTCCAACAAAGGGAATAAATTTCTGATAGGAGTCGTCTTCATGGCTGTGGGAAGAAACAGGGAGTTAGAGAATCTGCAGCAGGTCAGACAGCTGGTGAGCACTAGTAAATAATGAGATCCACGTGTGGCTGTGTCCCTACCTCTTGTGCTTGCAAGTCAGCATGGCCTCAGCTATCGGGAGCTGGAGAGAAACGTGTGCTCCTGAAATATACTGCATGATCCGTCCGACCACATCCAGCGCATCTAGAGGCAACAATTAAACCCCCCAGTGAAGGACTTTTGTCCCACAATCAAGAGGTTGACAACTGAATTCCCCTGGAAGGCGCACCAAAGCCCTCACACACAAAGCAGGAGAGACCAGACTCCAACCTGAGACAGAGACGGAGAGGGAGAGAGACAGAAAGAGAGAGAAAGATACAGAGCAAGAAAGATACAGGGAAAGCGCCAAAGAAAGCGAGATACAGAGAGATACAGAGGGACAGAGAGAGAGACTTCACTTGACAAAGGAGCAGCGCTCCATAAGCTTGTGATTTTGAATAAAGTTGTTGGATTATAGCCTGGTGTCATGTGACTTCTGATCTTGTCCATCCCAGTCCAGCACCAGCACCAGCACATCAGGGAGAGACAGAGACAGAGCGAAGGAGATACAGGAAAAGAGAGAGAGAGAGAGAGAGAGAGAGAGAATATAGGGGGAGAGAGATACTGAGAGAGACAGAGCATGAGAGAGAGAGACAAAGTGAGAGTTAGAGAGAGCAAGAGAAACGTGGAAACACAGCAAGAAACAGATACAGAGAAACGGACAGAAAAGCTGAGAGTGGGAGAGAGCAATTGGGAGGGGGCTGGGGTAGAGATGGAGTGGGATAGAGGGATAGGAGAAAGAGAAAGAAGACAGAGGGAGGTGGGAAAGAGGGTGGGGCAGAGATGGAGGGGAGGAGGGGCAAGAGAGGGAAGGGGTAGAAAGGGAGAGGGTAAAGAACGAGGGTATTGAGAGAGAGGGGGTAGAGAGGGAGGGAGTAAGGAGGAAGTGGGTAGAGAGGGAGGGGAGGAAAGAGTCACCGAGGGAGAGAGTGACAGAGGAATGGATTCCCCAAGCGACAGAGCCCCCAAACCAACCCTGATGAGAGAGAATTGCAGGCTGCCCCGGCGGGTGTACCTGTGGTGGGAGTCTCAGTCTTGGTGAAGACCTCTGTCCAGGCAGGGTCAAGGAACAGGCTGCTGTACTTGCTGTCCACAGATGCCATGTACCGTGCGACAGGGTGGGACCCTGGGGGAGAAGGGACAGAGGACAGATGTCAGAGAGAGAGAGAGAGAGACACCCCCCAGAGACAGAGAGATCCTCAATAAGGGCACCCCCAAAACACAGTGAGAGACCCCCAAAAGAGACACCCTCCAGAGAGAGAGACCCCACACAGAGACCTTCTCAGAGAGAGTTAGAGGCCCCCTCATAGCGACTTCCCCAGAGAGAGAGAGAGAGAGACCACCCCCATTGAGAGACACTCCCAGAGAGAGAGAGAGACCACCCCCATTGAGAGACACTCCCAGAGAGAGAGAGACCAGCCCCATAGAGAGACACTCCCAGAGAGAGAGAATACCCCCATAGAGACATCCCCAGAGAGAGAGAGAGACCACCCCCAGAGAGAGACACTCCCAGAGAGAGAGAGAGAGCCCCCATAGAGAGACACTCCCAGAGAGAGAGAGACCACCCCCATTAAGAGACACTCCCAGAGAGAGAGAGAGAGAAGCCCCCCATAGAGAGACACTCCCAGAGAGAGAGAACACCCCCATAGAGACATCCCCAGAGAGAGAGAGAGAGACCACCCCCATAGAGAGACACTCCCAGAGAGATAGAGAGAGAGAGACCACCCCCATAGAGAGACATCCCCAGAGAGAGAGACCACCCCCAGAGAGAGACACTCCCAGAGAGAGAGAGAGACCACCCCCATAGAGACATCCCCAGAGAGAGAGAGAGACCACCCCCAGAGAGAGACACTCCCAGAGAGAGAGAGAGAGAGAGAGAGAGACCACCCCCATAGAGAGACACTCCCAGAGAGAGAGAGACCACCCCCATAGAGAGACATCCCCAGAGAGAGAGAGACCACCCCAGAGAGAGAGACTCCCAGAGAGAGAGAGACCACCCCCATAGAGAGACACTCCCAGAGAGATAGAGAGAGAGAGACCACCCCCATAGAGAGACATCCCCAGAGAGATAGAGAGAGAGACCACCCCCATAGAGAGACATCCCCAGAGAGAGAGACCACCCCCATAGAGACATCCCCAGAGAGAGAGAGAGAGAGAGAGAGAGAGAGAACACCCCCATAGAGAGACACTCCCAGAGAGTGGGAGAGACCACCCCCAGAGAGAGACACTCCCAGAGAGAGAGACCACCCCCATAGAGAGACACTCCCAGAGAGAGAGAGAGAGACCACCCCCAGAGAGAGAGACTCCCAGAGAGAGAGAGAGAGACCACCCCCAGAGAGAGACACTCCCAGAGAGAGAGACCACCCCCATAGAGAGACACTCCCAGAGAGAGAGAGAGAGACCACCCCCAGAGAGAGACACTCCCAGAGACAGTGAGAGAGACCACCCCCAGAGAGAGACACTCCCAGAGAGAGAGACCACCCCCATAGAGAGACACTCCCAGAGAGAGAGAGAGAGACCACCCCCATAGAGAGACACTCCCAGAGAGAGTGAGAGAGACCACCCCCAGAGAGAGACACTCCCCGAGAGAGAGAGAGACCACCCCCATAGAGAGACACTCCCAGAGAGTGGGAGAGACCACCCCCAGAGAGAGACACTCCCAGAGAGAGAGACCACCCCCATAGAGAGACACTCCCAGAGAGAGAGAGAGAGACCACCCCCATAGAGAGACACTCCCAGAGAGAGTGAGAGAGACCACCCCCAGAGAGAGACACTCCCCGAGAGAGAGAGAGAGACCCACCCCCAGAGAGAGACACTCCCAGAGAGAGAGAGAGAGAGACCACCCCCATAGAGAGACACTCCCAGAGAGAGAGAGAGAGACCACCCCCAGAGAGAGACACTCCCAGAGAGAGAGAGAGAGACCACCCCCAGAGAGAGACACTCCCAGAGAGAGAGAGAGACCACCCCCATAGAGAGACACTCCCAGAGAGTGAGACCACCCCCATAGAGAGACACTCCCAGAGAGAGAGAGAGAGAGAACACCCCCAGAGAGAGACACTCCCAGAGAGAGAGACCACCCCCATAGAGAGACACTCCCAGAGAGAGAGAGACCACCTCCATAGAGAGACAGTCCCAGAGAGAGAGAGAGTGCCCCCCCATAGAGAGACACTCATAGAGAGAGAGAGAGACCACCCCCATAGAGAGACACTCCCAGAGAGAGGGAGAGACCACCCCCATTGAGAGACACTCCCAGAGAGAGAGAGACCAGCCCCATAGAGAGACACTCCCAGAGAGAGAGAATACCCCCATAGAGACATCCCCAGAGAGAGAGAGAGACCACCCCCAGAGAGAGACACTCCCAGAGAGAGAGAGAGAGCCCCCATAGAGAGACACTCCCAGAGAGAGAGAGACCACCCCCATTGAGAGACACTCCCAGAGAGAGAGAGAGAGAGAAGCCCCCCATAGAGAGACACTCCCAGAGAGAGAGAACACCCCCATAGAGACATCCCCAGAGAGAGAGAGAGAGACCACCCCCATAGAGAGACACTCCCAGAGAGATAGAGAGAGAGAGACCACCCCCATAGAGAGACATCCCCAGAGAGAGAGACCACCCCCAGAGAGAGACACTCCCAGAGAGAGAGAGAGACCACCCCCATAGAGACATCCCCAGAGAGAGAGAGAGACCACCCCCAGAGAGAGACACTCCCAGAGAGAGAGAGAGAGAGAGAGAGAGACCACCCCCATAGAGAGACACTCCCAGAGAGAGAGAGAGAGACCACCCCCATAGAGAGACATCCCCAGAGAGAGAGAGACCACCCCAGAGAGAGAGACTCCCAGAGAGAGAGAGACCACCCCCATAGAGAGACACTCCCAGAGAGATAGAGAGAGAGAGAGACCACCCCCATAGAGAGACTTCCCCAGAGAGATAGAGAGAGAGACCACCCCCATAGAGAGACACTCCCAGAGAGAGAGACCACCCCCATAGAGACATCCCCAGAGAGAGAGAGAGAGAGAGAGAGAGAGAGAGAGAGAGAACACCCCCATAGAGAGACACTCCCAGAGAGTGGGAGAGACCACCCCCAGAGAGAGACACTCCCAGAGAGAGAGACCACCCCCATAGAGAGACACTCCCAGAGAGAGAGAGAGAGACCACCCCCAGAGAGAGACACTCCCAGAGAGAGAGAGAGAGACCACCCCCAGAGAGAGACACTCCCAGAGAGAGAGACCACCCCCATAGAGAGACACTCCCAGAGAGAGAGAGAGAGACCACCCCCAGAGAGAGACACTCCCAGAGAGAGAGACCACCCCCATAGAGAGACACTCCCAGAGAGAGAGAGAGAGACCACCCCCATAGAGAGACACTCCCAGAGAGAGTGAGAGAGACCACCCCCAGAGAGAGACACTCCCCGAGAGAGAGAGAGACCACCCCCATAGAGAGACACTCCCAGAGAGTGGGAGAGACCACCCCCAGAGAGAGACACTCCCAGAGAGAGAGAGACCACCCCCATAGAGAGACACTCCCAGAGAGAGAGAGAGAGAGAGACCACCCCCATAGAGAGACACTCCCAGAGAGAGTGAGAGAGACCACCCCCAGAGAGAGACACTCCCCGAGAGAGAGAGAGAGACCACCCCCAGAGAGAGACACTCCCAGAGAGAGAGAGAGAGAGAGACCACCCCCATAGAGAGACACTCCCAGAGAGAGAGAGAGAGACCACCCCCAGAGAGAGACACTCCCAGAGAGAGAGAGAGACCACCCCCATAGAGAGACACTCCCAGAGAGTGAGACCACCCCCATAGAGAGACACTCCCAGAGAGAGAGAGAGAGAGAACACCCCCAGAGAGAGACACTCCCAGAGAGAGAGACCACCCCCATAGAGAGACACTCCCAGAGAGAGAGAGACCACCTCCATAGAGAGACAGTCCCAGAGAGAGAGAGAGTGCCCCCCCATAGAGAGACACTCATAGAGAGAGAGAGAGACCACCCCCATAGAGAGACACTCCCAGAGAGAGTGAGAGAGGGAGAGACCACCCCCATAGAGAGACACTCCCAGAGAGAGAGAGAGAGAGCCCCCCCATAGAGACACTCTCCCCGAGAGAGAGAGAGCCCCCATAGAGACATCCCCAGAGAGAGAGAGACCACCCCCATAGAGAGACACTCCCAGAGAGAGAGAGAGAGAGACCACCCCCATAGAGAGACACCCCCAGAGAGAGAGAGAGACCACCCCCTTAGAGAGACACTCCCAGAGAGAGAGAGAGAGAGACCACCCCCAGAGAGAGACACTCCCAGAGAGAGAGAGAGAGAGAGACCACCCCCATAGAGAGACACTCCGAGAGAGAGAGAGAGAGAGAGAGAGAGAGACCACCCCCATAGAGAGACACTCCCAGAGAGAGAGAGAGACCACCCCCATAGAGAGACACTCCCAGAGAGAGAGAGACCACCCCCAGAGAGAGACACTCCCAGAGAGAGAGAGAGACCACCCCCATAGAGAGACAATCCCAGAGAGAGAGAGAGACCACCTCCATAGAGAGACATCCCCAGAGAGAGAGAGAGAGACCACCCCCAGAGACACTCCCAGAGAGAGAGAGAGAGAGACCACCCCCATAGAGATACATCCCCAGAGAGAGAGAGAGACCACCCCCAGAGAGAGACACTCCCAGAGAGAGAGAGAGAGAGACCACCCCCAGAGAGAGACACTCCCAGAGAGAGAGACAGAGAGAGAGAGAGACACCCTCCCAAATACACAGAGCCACCTGCTGACAGAGATCCCCCCCACATATCATCTCAGTCATGTGCTTTCCCTCCCCCTCCCACTGACCTCCCCCAGCCTGCCAGGGAAGAGGCCAAAATGGGTGGGATGGTAACAGAGGCTCTCTCACCCAGGGGCACAATGAGGATCCGGAGGTAGTTGAGCCAATCTGACGTCTTATTGGCAAGCTGTTCCACGAAGAATCTGAGGATGGCACTGACATAGCTCTGTCCCCCAACGGCCACCACCTTCACTGGCCGAGGCATCTGGGCATTACAGTTACAGCTGGGCAGGGTACAAAAGGGGGATGCAGTTGACAATGGGATAAGAGCTTGAAACTCCAAACCCCAGAACTGACCCTCTGAACCTGGCCCTCCCTGACCACCAAACCACCAAGGTATGATCACAGTGTAGAGAATGTTCACCGTCGACAGCATGGACACAGGGAAGCGTATGGGCACCGTGTACTGCGAGGACACTGTGTAGCATATGGTCACCACATAGAATATGGTCATCACGTAGAGAATGGTCACCATTTAGGGAATGGTCACTGTGTAGGGAATGGTCACTGTGTAGGGAATGGTCACTGTGTAGGGTATGGTCACTGTGTAGGGAATGGTCACCGTGTAGGGAATGGTCACCGTGTAGGGTATGGTCACTGTGTAGGGAATGGTCACCGTGTAGGGTATGGTCACTGTGTAGGGAATGGTCACTGTGTAGGGAATGGTCACCGTGTAGGGAATGGTCACCGTGTAGGGGATGGTCACCGTGTAGGGAATGGTCACCGTGTAGGGTATGGTCACTGTGTAGGGAATGGTCACCGTGTAGGGAATGGTCACCGTGTAGGGTATGGTCACCGTGTAGGGAATGGTCACCGTGTAGGGAATGGTCACCGTGTAGGGGATGGTCACCGTGTAGGGTATGGTCACCGTGTAGGGAATGGTCACTGTGTAGGGAATGGTCACTGTGTAGGGAATGGTCACCGTGTAGGGAATGGTCACCGTGTAGGGTATGGTCACTGTGTAGGGTATGGTCACCGTGTAGGGAATGGTCACCGTGTAGGGTATGGTCACCGTGTAGGGGATGGTCACCGTGTAGGGTATGGTCACCGTGTAGGGAATGGTCACCGTGTAGGGTATGGTCACCGTGTAGGGTATGGTCACCGTGTAGGGGATGGTCACCGTGTAGGGAATGGTCACTGTGTAGGGAATGGTCACTGTGTAGGGAATGGTCACCGTGTAGGGAATGGTCACTGTGTAGGGTATGGTCACTGTGTAGGGAATGGTCACTGTGTAGGGAATGGGCACCGTGTAGGGAATGGTCACCGTGTAGGGTATGGTCACCGTGTAGGGAATGGTCACTGTGTAGGGAATGGTCACTGTGTAGGGAATGGTCACTGTGTAGGGTATGGTCACCGTGTAGGGTATGGTCACCGTGTAGGGTATGGTCACCGTGTAGGGTATGGTCACTGTGTAGGGAATGGTCACCGTGTAGGGTATGGTCACCGTGTAGGGTATCGTCACCGTGTAGGGAATGGTCACCGTGTAGGGAATGGTCACTGTGTAGGGAATGGTCACCGTGTAGGGAATGGTCACTGTGTAGGGAATGGTCACTGTGTAGGGTATGGTCACTGTGTAGGGTATGGTCACTGTGTAGGGAATGGTCACCGTGTAGGGTATGGTCACTGTGTAGGGAATGGTCACTGTGTAGGGTATGGTCACTGTGTAGGGAATGGTCACTGTGTAGGGAATGGTCACCGTGTAGGGTATGGTCACTGTGTAGGGAATGGTCACTGTGTAGGGAATGGTCACCGTGTAGGGAATGGTCACCGTGTAGGGTATCGTCACCGTGTAGGGAATGGTCACTGTGTAGGGAATGGTCACTGTGTCGGGAATGGTCACTGTGTAGGGAATGGTCACCGTGTAGGGAATGGTCACTGTGTAGGGTATGGTCACTGTGTAGGGTATGGTCACTGTGTAGGGAATGGTCACTGTGTAGGGAATGGTCACCGTGTAGGGAATGGTCACTGTGTAGGGAATGGTCACTGTGTAGGGAATGGTCACTGTGTAGGGTATGGTCACTGTGTAGGGAATGGTCACCGTGTAGGGTATCGTCACCGTGTAGGGAATGGTCACTGTGTAGGGAATGGTCACTGTGTCGGGAATGGTCACTGTGTAGGGAATGGTCACCGTGTAGGGTATGGTCACCGTGTAGGGAATGGTCACTGTGTAGGGAATGGTCACTGTGTAGGGAATGGTCACTGTGTAGGGAATGGTCACCGTGTAGGGAATGGTCACCGTGTAGGGAATGGTCACTGTGTAACGTATGGTCACCGTGTAGGGTATGGTCACCGTGTAGGGAATGGTCACCGTGTAGGGTATGGTCACTGTGTAGGGTATGGTCACTGTGTAGGGAATGGTCACTGTGTAGGGAATGGTCACCGTGTAGGGAATGGTCACTGTGTAGGGAATGGTCACCGTGTAGGGTATGGTCACCGTGTAGGGAATGGTCACCGTGTAGGGTATGGTCACTGTGTAGGGAATGGTCACCGTGTAGGGAATGGTCACCGTGTAGGGTATGGTCACTGTGTAGGGTATGGTCACCGTGTAGGGTATGGTCACCGTGTAGGGTATGGTCACTGTGTAGGGTATGGTCACCGTGTAGGGAATGGTCACCGTGTAGGGAATGGTCACTGTGCAGGGTATGGTCACAGTGTAGGGAATGGTCACTGTGTAGGGAATGGTCACTGTGTAGGGAATGGTCACTGTGTAGGGTATGGTCACTGTGTCGGGAATGGTCACCGTGTAGGGTATGGTCACCGTGTAGGGTATGGTCACTGTGTAGGGAATGGTCACTGTGTAGGGTATGGTCACTGTGTAGGGTATGGTCACCGTGTAGGGAATGGTCACCGTGTAGGGAATGGTCACTGTGCAGGGTATGGTCACAGTGTAGGGAATGGTCACTGTGTAGGGTATGGTCACCGTGTAGGGAATGGTCACTGTGTAGGGTATGGTCACTGTGTAGGGAATGGTCACTGTGTAGGGTATGGTCACTGTGTAGGGTATGGTCACTGTGTAGGGAATGGTCACTGTGTAGGGTATGGTCACTGTGTAGGGTATGGTCACCGTGTAGGGTATGGTCACTGTGTAGGGAATGGTCACCGTGTAGGGAATGGTCACCGTGTAGGGTATGGTCACTGTGTAGAGTATGGTCACCGTGTAGGGTATCGTCACCGTGTAGGGAATGGTCACCGTGTAGGGTATGGTCACTGTGTAGGGAATGGTCACCGTGTAGGGTATGGTCACCGTGTAGGGAATGGTCACTGTGTAGGGAATGGTCACCGTGTAGGGAATGGTCACTGTGTAGGGTATGGTCACTGTGTAGGGAATGGTCACTGTGTAGGGTATGGTCACTGTGTAGGGTATGGTCACTGTGTAGGGAATGGTCACTGTGTAGGGAATGGTCACCGTGTAGGGTATGGTCACTGTGTAGGGAATGGTCACTGTGTAGGGAATGGTCACTGTGTAGGGTATGGTCACTGTGTAGGGAATGGTCACTGTGTAGGGAATGGTCACCGTGTAGGGTATGGTCACTGTGTAGGGAATGGTCACTGTGTAGGGAATGGTCACTGTGTAGGGAATGGTCACCGTGTAGGGAATGGTCACCGTGTAGGGTATCGTCACCGTGTAGGGAATGGTCACTGTGTAGGGTATGGTCACTGTGTAGGGAATGGTCACTGTGTAGGGAATGGTCACCGTGTAGGGAATGGTCACTGTGTAGGGAATGGTCACTGTGTCGGGAATGGTCACTGTGTAGGGAATGGTCACCGTGTAGGGTATGGTCACCGTGTAGGGTATGGTCACTGTGTAGGGAATGGTCACCGTGTAGGGAATGGTCACTGTGTAACGTATGGTCACCGTGTAGGGTATGGTTACTGTGTAGGGAATGGTCACCGTGTAGGGTATGGTCACTGTGTAGGGAATGGACACCGTGTAGGGTATGGTCACTGTGTAGGGTATGGTCACCGTGTAGGGAATGGTCACCGTGTAGGGAATGGTCACTGTGTAGGGTATGGTCACTGTGTAGGAACGGTCACTGTGTAGGGTATGGTCACTGTGTAGGGTATGGTCACTGTGTAGGGAATGGTCACTATGTAGGGAATGGTCACCGTGTAGGGAATGGTCACTGTGTAGGGTATGGTCACTGTGCAGGGAATGGTCACCGTGTAGGGAATGGTCACCGTGTAGGGAATGGTCACTGTGTAGGGTATGGTCACTGTGTAGGGAATGGTCACTGTGTAGGGAATGGTCACCGTATAGGGTATGGTCACTGTGTAGGGAATGGTCACTGTGTAGGGAATGGTCACTTTGTAGGGAATGGTCACTGTGTAGGGTATGGTCACTGTATAGGGAATGGTCACTGTGTAGGGTATGGTCACTGTGTGGGGAACGGTCACCGTGTAGGGAATGGTCACTGTGTAGGGAATGGTCACCGTGTAGGGTATGGTCACCGTGTAGGGAATGGTCACTGTGTAGGGAATGGTCACCGTGTAGGGTATGGTCACCGTGTAGGGAATGGTCACTGTGTAGGGTATGGTCACTGTGTAGGGAATGGTCACTGTGTAGGGAATGGTCACCGTGTAGGG
Organism: Chiloscyllium plagiosum; assembly: GCF_037043375.1. Classification (NCBI taxonomy): domain Eukaryota; kingdom Metazoa; phylum Chordata; class Chondrichthyes; order Orectolobiformes; family Hemiscylliidae; genus Chiloscyllium; species Chiloscyllium plagiosum. Next base: position 1,989,486 of record NW_028270184.1, read on the forward strand.
TATGGTCACCGTGTAGGGAATGGTCACTGTGTAGGGTATGGTCACTGTGTAGGGTATGGTCACCGTGTGGGGAATGGTCACTGTGTAGGGAATGGTCACTGTGTAGGGAAAGGTCACTGTGTAGGGTATGGTCACTGTGTAGGGAATGGTCACTGTGTAGGGTATGGTCACTGTGTAGGGAATGGTCACTGTGTAGGGTATGGTCACTGTGTAGGGAATGGTCACTGTGTAGGGTATGGTCACTGTGTAGGGAATGGTCACCGTGTAGGGTATGGTGACTGTGTAGGGAATGGTCACTGTGTAGGGTATGGCCACTGTGTAGGGTATGGTCACTGTGTAGGGTATGGTCACCGTGTAGGGAATGGTCACTGTGTAGGGTATGGTCACTGTGTAGGGAATGGTCACCGTGTAGGGTATGGTCACTGTGTAGGGTATGGTCACTGTGTAGGGAATGGTCACTGTGTAGGGTATGGTCACTGTGTAGGGAATGGTCACCGTGTAGGGTATGGTCACTGTGTAGGGTATGGTCACTGTGTACCGAATGGTCACTGTGTAGGGTATGGTCACTGTGGAGGGTATGGTCACTGTGTAGGGAATGGTCATCTTGTAGGGTATGGTCACTGTGTAGGGAATGGTCACTGTGTAGGGAATGGTCACTGTGTAGGGAATGGTCATCTTGTAGGGTATGGTCACTGTGTAGGGAATGGTCACCGTGTAGGGTATGGTCACTGTGTAGGGAATGGTCACTGTGTAGAGAATGGTCACTGTGTAGGGTATGGTCACTGTGTAGGGAATGGTCACTGTGTAGGGTATGGTCACTGTGTAGGGAATGGTCACTGTGCAGGGAATGGTCACCGTGTAGGGTATGGTCACTGTGTGGGGTATGGTCACTGTGTAGGGAATGGTCACCGTGTAGGGTATGGTCACTGTGTAGGGAATGGTCGCCGTGTAGGGTATAGTCACTGTGTAGGGAATGGTAACCGTGTAGGGAATGGTCACTGTGTAGGGTATGGTCAATGTTTCGGGAATGGTCACTGTGTGGGGTATGGTCACTGTGTAGGGAATGGTCACTGTGTAGAGAATGGTCACTGTGTAGGGAATGGTCACTGTGTAGGGAATGGTCACCGTGTAGGGTATGGTCACTGTGTAGGGAATGGTCACTGTGTAGGGAATGGTCACTGTGTAGGGTATGGTGACTGTGTAGGGAATGGTCATCGTGTAGGGAATGGTCACTGTGTAGGGAATGGTCACTGTGTAGGGAATGGTCACCGTGTCGGGTATGGTCACCGTGTAGGGAATGGTCACTGTGTAGGGAATGGTCACTGTGTAGGGTATGGTCACTGTGTAGGGAATGGTCACCGTGTAGGGAATGGTCACTGTGTAGGGTATGGTCACTGTGTAGGGAATGGTCACCGTGTAGGGAATGGTCACTGTGTAGGGTATGGTCACTGTGTAGGGAATGGTCACCGTGTAGGGAATGGTCACCGTGTCGGGTATGGTCACCGTGTAGGGAATGGTCACTGTGTAGGGTATGGTCACTGTGTAGGGTATGGTCACTGTGTAGGGTATGGTCACCCTGTAGGGAATGGTCACTGTGTAGGGAATGGTCACCGTGTCGGGTATGGTCACCGTGTAGGGAATGGTCACCGTGTAGGGAATGGTCACTGTGTAGGGAATGGTCACTGTGTAGGGAATGGTCACCCTGTAGGGAATGGTCACTGTGTAGGGTATGGTCACTGTGTAGGGAATGGTCACCGTGTAGGGTATGGTCACTGTGTAGGGAATGGTCACTGTGTAGGGAATGGTCACTGTGTAGGGTATGGTCACCGTGTCGGGTATGGTCACCGTGTAGGGTATGGTCACTGTGTAGGGAATGGTCACTGTGTAGGGTATGGTCACCGTGTAGGGTATGGTCACTGTGTAGGGAATGGTCACTGTGTAGGGAATGGTCACCGTGTAGGGTATGGTCACCGTGTAGGGTATGGTCACCGTGTAGGGAATGGTCACTGTGTAGGGTATGGTCACCGTGTCGGGTATGGTCACCGTGTAGGGAATGGTCACTGTGTAGGGAATGGTCACTGTGTAGGGAATGGTCACTGTGTAGGGTATGGTCACCGTGTAGGGAATGGTCACTGTGTAGGGTATGGTCACTGTGTAGGGAATGGTCACTGTGTAGGGTATGGTCACTGTGTAGGGTATGGTCACTGTGTAGGGAATGGTCACAGTGTAGGGTATGGTCACCGTGTAGGGTATGGTCACCGTGTAGGGAATGGTCACCGTGTAGGGAATGGTCACTGTGTAGGGTATGGTCACCGTGTAGGGTATGGTCACCGTGTAGGGAATGGTCACTGTGTAGGGTATGGTCACTGTGTAGGGAATGGTCACCGTGTAGGGTATGGTCACCGTGTCGGGTATGGTCACCGTGTAGGGTATGGTCACCGTGTAGGGAATGGTCACTGTGTAGGGTATGGTCACCGTGTCGGGTATGGTCACCGTGTAGGGAATGGTCACTGTGTAGGGAATGGTCACTGTGTAGGGTATGGTCACCGTGTAGGGAATGGTCACTGTGTAGGGAATGGTCACTGTGTAGGGTATGGTCACTGTGTAGGGAATGGTCACTGTGTAGGGAATGGTCACTGTGTAGGGTATGGTCACTGTGTAGGGTATGGTCATCGTGTAGGGAATGGTCACTGTGTAGGGTATGGTCACTGTGTAGGGAATGGTCACCGTGTAGGGTATGGTCACTGTGTAGGGTATGGTCACTGTGTAGGGAATGGTCACTGTGTAGGGTATGGTCACTGTGTAGGGTATGGTCACTGTGTAGGGAATGGTCACTGTGTAGGGAATGGTCACTGTGTAGGGTATGGTCACTGTGTAGGGAATGGTCACCGTGTAGGGAATGGTCACTGTGTAGGGTATGGTCACCGTGTAGGGTATGGTCACCGTGTAGGGAATGGTCACTGTGTAGGGTATGGTCACTGTGTAGGGAATGGTCACCGTGTAGGGAATGGTCACCGTGTCGGGTATGGTCACCGTGTAGGGTATGGTCACCGTGTAGGGAATGGTCACTGTGTAGGGTATGGTCACTGTGTAGGGAATGGTCACTGTGTAGGGAATGGTCACTGTGTAGGGTATGGTCACCGTGTAGGGTATGGTCACTGTGTAGGGCATGGTCACTGTGTAGGGTATGGTCACCGTGTAGGGTATGGTCACCGTGTAGGGTATGGTCACTGTGTAGAGAATGGTCACTGTGTAGGGAATGGTCACCCTGTAGGGTATGGTCACCGTGTAGGGTATGGTCACTGTGTAGGGTATGGTCACCGTGTAGGGTATGGTCACCGTGTAGGGAATGGTCACTGTGTAGGGAATGGTCACCGTGTAGGGTATGGTCACTGTGTAGAGAATGGTCACTGTGTAGGGAATGGTCACCCTGTAGGGTATGGTCACCGTGTAGGGTATGGTCACTGTGTAGGGTATGGTCACCGTGTAGGGAATGGTCACTGTGTAGGGAATGGTCACTGTGTAGGGAATGGTCACCGTGTAGGGAATGGTCACTGTGTAGGGAATGGTCACTGTGTAGGGTATGGTCACTGTGTAGGGTATGGTCACCGTGTAGGGAATGGTCACTGTGTGGAGAATGGTCACTGTGTAGGGAATGGTCACTGTGTAGGGTATGGTCACCGTGTAGGAAATGGTCACCGTGTAGGGTATGGTCACTGTGTAGAGAATGGTCACTGTGTAGGGTATGGTCACTGTGTAGGGAATGGTCACCGTGTAGGGTATGGTCACTGTGTAGGGAATGGTCACTGTGTAGGGTATGGTCACTGTGTAGGGTATGGTCACCGTGTAGGGAATGGTCACTGTGTAGGGAATGGTCACTGTGTAGGGAATGGTCACCGTGTAGGGTATGGTCACTGTGTAGGGTATGGTCACTGTGTAGGGTATGGTCACCGTGTAGGGAATGGTCACTGTGTAGGGAATGGTCACTGTGTAGGGTATGGTCACTGTGTAGGGAATGGTCACTGTGTAGGGAATGGTAACCGTGTAGGGAATGGTCACTGTGTAGGGAATGGTCACTGTGTAGGGTATGGTCACCGTGTAGGGAATGGTCACCGTGTAGGGTATGGTCACTGTGTAGGGAATGGTCACCGTGTAGGGAATGGTCACCGTGTAGGGTATGGTAACTGTGTAGAGAATGGTCACTGTGTAGGGTATGGTCACTGTGTAGAGAATGGTCACCGTGTAGGGTATGGTCACTGTGTAGGGTATGGTCACTGTGTAGGGTATGGTCACTGTGTAGGGAATGGTCACTGTGTAGGGTATGGTCACTGTGTAGAGAATGGTCACTGTGTAGGGTATGGTCACTGTGTAACGTATGGTCACCGTGTAGGGTATGGTCACCGTGTAGGGAATGGTCACCGTGTAGGGTATGGTCACTGTGTAGGGTATGGTCACTGTGTAACGTATGGTCACCGTGTAGGGTATGGTCACCGTGTAGGGAATGGTCACTGTGTAGGGTATGGTCACTGTGTAGAGAATGGTCACTGTGTAGGGTATGGTCACTGTGTAATGTATGGTCACTGGGTAGGGTATGGTCACTGTGTAGGGTATGGTCACTGTGTAGGGTATGGTCACCGTGTAGGGAATGGTCACTGTGTAGGGAATGGTCACCGTGTAGGGAATGGTCACTGTGTAGGGTATGGTCACTGTGTAGAGAATGGTCACTGTGTAGGGAATGGTCACTGTGTAGGGAATGGTCACTGTGTAGGGAATGGTCACCGTGTAGGGTATGGTCACCGTGTAGGGAATGGTCACCGTGTAGGGTATGGTCACTGTGTAGGGAATGGTCACTGTGTAGGGTATGGTCACTGTGTAGGGTATGGTCACCGTGTAGGGTATGGTCACTGTGTAGGGTATGGTCACTGTGTAGGGTATGGTCACTGTGTAGGGAATGGTCACCGTGTAGGGAATGGTCACCGTGTAGGGTATGGTCACTGTGTAGGGAATGGTCACCGTGTAGGGAATGGTCACTGTGTAGGGAATGGTCACTGTGTAGGGTATGGTCACTGTGTAGGGTATGGTCACTGTGTAGGGTATGGTCACTGTGTCGAGAATGGTCACTGTGTAGGGAATGGTCACTGTGTAGGGTATGGTCACTGTGTAGGGTATGGTCACTGTGTAGGGAATGGTCACTGTGTAGGGTATGGTCACCGTGTAGAGAATGGTCACTGTGTAGGGAATGGTCACTGTGTAGAGAATGGTCACTGTGTAGGGTATCGTCACTATGTAGGGTATGGTCACTGTGTAGGGTATGGTCACTGTGTAGGGTATGGTCACTGTGTAGAGAATGGTCACTGTGTGGGGTATGGTCACTGTGTAGGGTATGGTCACTGTGTAGGGTATGGTCACTGTGTAGGGTATGGTCACCGTGTAGGGAATGGTCACTGTGTAGAGAATGGTCACTGTGTGGGGTATGGTCACTGTGTAGGGTATGGTCACTGTGTAGGGTATGGTCACCGTGTAGGGAATGGTCACCGTGTAGGGTATGGTCACTGTGTAGGGTATGGTCACCGTGTAGGGTATGGTCACTGTGTAGGGTATGGTCACTGTGTAGGGAATGGTCACTGTGTAGAGAATGGTCACTGTGTAGGGAATGGTCACTGTGTAGGGTATGGTCACTGTGTACTGTATGGTCACTGTGTAGGGAATGGTCACCGTGTAGGGTATGGTCACTGTGTAGGGGATGGTCACTGTGTAGGGAATGGTCACCGTGTAGGGAATGGTCACTGTGTAGGGTATGGTCACTGTGTAGGGTATGGTCACTGTGTAGGGAATGGTCACTGTGTAGGGTATGGTCACCGTGTAGGGTATGGTCGCCGTGTAGGGAATGGTCACCGTGTAGGGAATGGTCACTGTGTAGGGAATGGTCACTGTGTAGGGAATGGTCACTCTGTTGGGAATGGTCACTGTGTAGGGTATGGTCACTGTGTAGGGAATGGTCACCGTGTAGGGAATGGTCACTGTGTAGGGTATGGTCACAGTGTAGGGTATGGTCACTGTGTAGGGTATGGTCACCGTGTAGGGAATGGTCACCGTGTAGGGTATGGTCACTGTGTAGGGTATGGTCACTGTGTAGGGAATGGTCACCGTGTAGGGTATGGTCACTGTGTAGGGCATGGTCACTGTGTAGGGTATGGTCACTGTGTAGGGTATGGTCACTGTGTAGGGTATGGTCACCGTGTAGGGAATGGTCACTGTGTAGGGAATGGTCACTGTGTAGGGTATGGTCACTGTGTAGGGTATGGTCACTGTGTAGGGAATGGTCACTGTGTAGGGTATGGTCACTGTATAGGGAATGGTCACCCTGTAGGGTATGGTCACCGTGTAGGGTATGGTCCCTGTGTAGGGTATGGTCACTCTGTTGGGAATGGTCACTGTGTAGGGAATGGTCACTGTGTAGGGAATGGTCACTGTGTAGAGAATGGTCACTGTGTAGGGAATGGTCACTGTGTAGAGAATGGTCACTGTGTAGGGTATGGTCAATGTTTCGGGAATGGTCACCGTGTAGGGAATGGTCACTGTGTAGGGTATGGTCACTGTGTAGGGAATGGTCACTGTGTAGGGTATGGTCACTGTCTAGGGAATGGTCACTGTGTAGGGAATGGTCACTGTGTAGGGTATGGTCACCGTGTAGGGAATGGTCACTGTGTAGGGAATGGTCACCGTGTAGGGAATGGTCACCGTGTAGGGAATGGTCACTGTGTAGGGTATGGTCAATGTTTCGGGAATGGTCACTGTGTGGGGTATGGTCACTGTGTAGGGAATGGTCACCGTGTAGGGTATGGTCACTGTGTAGGGTATGGTCACTGTGTGGGGTATGGTCACTGTGTAGTGAATGGTCACTGTGTAGGGTATGGTCACTGTGTAGGGTATGGTCACTGTGTAGAGAATGGTCACCGTGTAGGGTATGGTCACTGTGTAGAGAATGGTCACTGTGTAGGGTATGGTCACTGTGTAGGGTATGGTCACCGTGTAGGGAATGGTCACTGTGTAGGGAATGGTCACTGTGTAGGGTATGGTCACTGTGTAGGGTATGGTCACCGTGTAGGGTATGGTCCCTGTGTAGGGAATGGTCACTGTGTAGGGTATGGTCACTGTGTAGGGTATGGTCACTGTGTAGAGAATGGTCACCGTGTAGGGTATGGTCACTGTGTAGGGAATGGTCACTGTGTAGGGAATGGTCACTGTGTAGGGTATGGTCACTGTGTAGAGAATGGTCACTGTGTAGGGTATGGTCACCGTGTAGGGTATGGTCCCTGTGTAGGGAATGGTCACTGTGTAGGGTATGGTCACTGTGTAGGGTATGGTCACTGTGTAGGGTATGGTCATCGTGTAGGGAATGGTCACTGTGTAGGGTATGGTCACCGTGTAGGGAATGGTCACTGTGTAGGGAATGGTTACTGTGTAGGGTATGGTCACTGTGTAGGGTATGGTCACTGTGTAGGGAATGGTCACCGTGTAGGGTATGGTCACCGTGTAGGGTCTGGTCACTGTGTAGGGAATGGTCACTGTGTAGGGAATGGTCACTGTGTAGAGTATGGTCACTGAGCAGGGAATGGTCACTGTGTAGGGTATGGTCACTGTGTAGGGTATGGTTACTGTGTAGGGAATGGTCACTGTGTAGGGTATGGTCACTGTGTAGAGAATGGTCACCGTGTAGGGAATTGTCACTGTGTAGGTTATGGTCACTGTGTAGGGTATGGTCACTGTGTAGGGAATGGTCACCGTGTAGGGTATGGTCACCGTGTAGGGAATGGTCACTGTGTAGGGAATGGTTACTGTGTAGGGAATGGTTACTGTGTAGGGTATGGTCACTGTGCAGGGAATGGTCACCGTGTAGGGAATGGTCACCGTGTAGGGAATGGTCACTGTGTAGGGAATGGTTACTGTGTAGGGAATGGTTACTGTGTAGGGTATGGTCACTGTGCAGGGAATGGTCACCGTGTAGGGAATGGTCACTGTGTAGGGTATGGTCACTGTGTAGGGTATGGTCACTGTGTAGGGAATGGTCACTGTGTAGGGTATGGTCACCGTGTAGGGTATGGTCACTGTGTAGAGAATGGTCACTGTGTAGGGTATGGTCACTATGTAGGGTATGGTCACTGTGTAGGGAATGGTCACTGTGTAGGGAATGGTCACCGTGTAGGGTATGGTCACCGTGTAGGGTATGGTCACCGTGTAGGGAATGGTCACTGTGTAGGGAATGGTCACTGTGTAGGGTATGGTCACTGTGTAGGGTATGGTCACTGTGTAGAGAATGGTCACTGTGTAGGGTATGGTCACTATGTAGGGTATGGTCACTGTGTAGGGAATGGTCACTGTGTAGGGAAAGGTCACTGTGTAGGGAATGGTCACTGTGTAGGGAAAGGTCACTGTGTAGGGAATGGTCACCGTGTAGGGAATGGTCACTGTGTAGGGTATGGTCAATGTTTCGGGAATGGTCACTGTGTAGGGTATGGTCACTGAGCAGGGAATGGTCACTGTGTAGGGTATGGTCACTGTGTAGGGAATGGTCACTGTGTAGGGAATGGTCACTGTGTAGGGTATGGTGACTGTGTAGGGAATGGTCACTGTGTAGGGTATGGTCACTGTGTAGAGAATGGTCACTGTGTAGGGTATGGTCACTGTGTAGGGTATGGTCACTGTGTCGAGAATGGTCACTGTGTCGAGAATGGTCACCGTGTAGGGAATGGTCACTGTGTAGGGTATGGTCACTGTGTAGAGAATGGTCACTGTGTAGGGTATGGTCACTGTTTAGGGTATGGTCACTGTGTAGGGAATGGTCACTGTGTAGGGAATGGTCACTGTGTAGGTTATGGTCACTGTGTCGAGAATGGTCACTGTGTCGAGAATGGTCACCGTGTAGGGAATGGTCACCGTGTAGGGAATGGTCACCGTGTAGGGAATGGTCACTGTGTAGGGTATGGTCACCGTGTAGGGAATGGTCACCGTGTAGGGAATGGTCACTGTGTAGGGTATGGTCACTGTGTAGGGTATGGTCACCGTGTAGGGAATGGTCACTGTGTAGGGTATGGTCACTGTGTAGGGGATGGTCACCGTGTAGGGAATGGTCACTGTGTAGGGTATGGTCACTGTGTAGGGAATGGTCACTGTGTAGGGTATGATCACTGTGTAGGGAATGGTCACTGTGTAGGGAATGGTCACCGTGTAGGGTATGGTCACTGTGTGGGGTATGGTCACTGTGTAGGGTATGTTCACTGTGTAGGGTATGGTCACCGTGTAGGGAATGGTCACTGTGTAGGGAATGGTCACTGTGTAGGGTATGGTCACTGTGTAGGGAATGGTCACTGTGTAGGGTATGGTCACCGTGTAGGGTATGGTCACTGTGTAGGGAATGGTCACTGTGTAGGGTATGGTCACTGTGTAGGGTATGTTCACTGTGTAGGGTATGGTCACCGTGTAGGGAATGGTCACTGTGTAGGGTATGGTCACTGTGTAGGGAATGGTCACTGTGTAGGGTATGGTCACTGTGTAGGGTATGGTCACTGTGTAGGGAATGGTCACTGTGTAGGGAATGGTCACCGTGTAGGGTATGGTCACTGTGTAGGGAATGGTCACCGTGTAGGGTATGGTCACCGTGTAGGGAATGGTCACCGTGTAGGGAATGGTCACTGTGTAGGGAATGGTCACTGTGTAGGGTATGGTCACTGTGTAGGGAATGGTCACTGTGTAGGGAATGGTCACTGTGTAGGGTATGGTCACTGTGTAGGGAATGGTCACTGTGTAGGGAATGGTCACTGTGTAGGGTATGGTCACTGTGTAGGGAATGGTCACCGTGTAGGGTATGGTCACTGTGTAGGGTGTGGTCACTGTGTAGGGTATGGTCACCGTGTAGGGAATGGTCACTATGTAGGGTATGGTCACTGTGTAGGGAATGGTCACTGTGTAGGGTAAGGTCACTGTGTAGGGTATGGTCACTGTGTAGGGAATGGTCACCGTGTAGGGAATGGTCACTGTGTAGGGTATGGTCAATGTTTCGGGAATGGTCACTGTGTAGGGTATGGTCACTGAGCAGGGAATGGTCACTGTGTAGGGTATGGTCACTGTGTAGGGAATGGTCACTGTGTAGGGAATGGTGACTGTGTAGGGAATGGTCACTGTGTAGGGTATGGTCACTGTGTAGGGAATGGTCACTGTGTAGGGAATGGTCACCGTGTAGGGTATGGTCACTGTGTAGAGAATGGTCACTGTGTAGGGAATGGTCACTGTGTAGGGTATGGTCACTGTGTCGAGAATGGTCACTGTGTCGAGAATGGTCACCGTGTAGGGAATGGTCACTGTGTAGGGTATGGTCACTGTGTAGAGAATGGTCACTGTGTAGAGAATGGTCACTGTGTAGGGTATGGTCACTGTTTAGGGTATGGTCACTGTGTAGGTTATGGTCACTGTGTCGAGAATGGTCACTGTGTCGAGAATGGTCACCGTGTAGGGAATGGTCACCGTGTAGGGAATGGTCACTGTGTAGGGAATGGTCACCCTGTAGGGTATGGTCACTGTGTAGGGTATGTTCACTGTGTAGGGTATGGTCACTGTGTAGGGTATGGTCACTGTGTAGGGAATGGTCACTGTGTAGGTTATGGTCACTGTGTAGGGAATGGTCACTGTGTAGGGAATGGTCACTGTGTAGGGTATGGTCACCGTGTACGGCATGGTCACTGCGTAGGGTATGGTCACTGTGTAGGGAATGGTCACTGTGTAGGGAATGGTCACTGTGTAGGGTATGGTCACTGTGTAGGGAATGGTCACCGTGTAGGGAATGGTCACTGTGTAGGGTATGGTCACTGTGTAGGGAATGGTCACTGTGTAGGGAATGGTCACTGTGTAGGGTATGGTCACCGTGTACGGCATGGTCACTGCGTAGGGTATGGTCACTGTGTAGGGAATGGTCACCGTGTAGGGTATGGTCACTGTGTATGGTGTGGTCACTGTGTAGGGATTGGTCACTGTGTAGGGAATGGTCACTGTGTAGGGTATGGTCACCGTGTAGGGAATGGTCACCGTGTAGGGAATGGTCACCGTGTAGGGTATGGTCACTGTGTAGGGTATGGTCACTGTGTAGGGAATGGTCACCGTGTAGGGAATGGTCACCGTGTAGGGTATGGTCACTGTGTAGGGAATGGTCACTGTGTAGGGTATGGTCACAGTGTAGGGTATGGTCACTGTGTAGGGAATGGTCACCGTGTAGGGTATGGTCACTGTGTAGGGTATGGTCACTGTGTAGGGTATGGTCACTGTGTAGGGAATGGTCACTGTGTAGGGTATGGTCACAGTGTAGGGTATGGTCACTGTGTAGGGTATGGTCACTGTGTAGGGAATGGTCACCGTGTAGGGTATGGTCCCTGTGTAGGGTATGGTCACTGTGTAGGGTATGGTCACTGTGTAGGGTATGGTCCCTGTGTAGGGTATGGTCACTGTGTAGGGTATGGTCACTGTGTAGGGTATGGTCACAGTGTAGGGTATGGTCACTGTGTAGGGTATGGTCACAGTGTAGGGTATGGTCACTGTGTAGGGTATGGTCACTGTGTAGGGAATGGTCACCGTGTAGGGTATGGTCATTGTGTAGGGAATGGTCACTGTGTAGGGTATGGTCACTGTGTAGGGTATGGTCACTGTGTAGGGAATGGTCACCGTGTAGGGAATGGTCACCGTGTAGGGTATGGTCACTGTGTAGGGAATGGTCACCGTGTAGGGAATGGTCACTGTGTAGGGTATGGTCACTGTCTAGGGTATGGTCACTGTGTAGGGTATGGTCACTGTGTAGGGAATGGTCACTGTGTAGAGAATGGTCACTGTGTAGGGAATGGTCACTGTGTAGGGTATGGTCACTGTGTAGGGTATGGTCACTGTGTAGGGAATGGTCACTGTGTAGAGAATGGTCACTGTGTAGGGTATGGTCACTGTCTAGGGTATGGTCACTGTGTAGGGAATGGTCACTGTGTAGAGAATGGTCACTGTGTAGGGAATGGTCACTGTGTAGGGTATGGTCACTGTGTAGGGTATGGTCACTGTGTAGGGAATGGTCACCGTGTAGGGTATGGTCACTGTGTAGGGTATGGTCACCGTGTAGGGTATGGTCACCGTGTAGGGGATGGTCACTGTGTAGGGTATGGTCACCGTGTAGGGTATGGTCACTGTGCAGGGTATGGTCACCGTGTAGGGTATGGTCACTGTGTAGGGAATGGTCACCATGTAGGGTATGGTCACTGTGCAGGGTATGGTCACCGTGTAGGGTATGGTCACCGTGTCGGGAATGGTCACTGTGTAGGGTATGGTCACTGTGTAGGGTATGGTCACTGTGCAGGGTATGGTCACCGTGTAGGGTATGGTCACTGTGTAGGGAATGGTCACTGTGTAGGGTATGGTCACTGTGTAGGGTATGGTCACTGTGTAGGGAATGGTCACTGTGTAGGGTATGGTCACCGTGTAGGGAATGGTCACTGTGTAGGGAATGGTCACTGTGTAGGGTATGGTCACCGTGTAGGGAATGGTCACTGTGTAGGGAATGGTCACTGTGTAGGGAATGGTCACTGTGTAGGGAAAGGTCACTGTGTAGGGTATGGTCACCGTGGAGGGTATGGTCACCGTGTAGGGAATGGTCACTGTGTAGGGTATGGTCACCGTGTAGGGAATGGTCACTGTGTAGGGAATGGTCACCGTGTAGGGAATGGTCACTGTGTAGGGAATGGTCACTGTGTAGGGAATGGTTACTGTGTAGGGTATGGTCACTGTGTAGGGTATGGTCACTGTGTAGGGAATGGTCACCGTGTAGGGTATGGTCACCGTGTAGGGTATGGTCACCGTGTAGGGAATGGTCACTGTGTAGGGTATGGTCACCGTGTAGGGTATGGTCACTGTGTAGAGAATGGTCACTGTGTAGGGTATGGTCACTATGTAGGGAATGGTCACTGTGTAGGGAATGGTCACTGTGTAGGGAATGGTCACTGTGTAGGGAAAGGTCACTGTGTAGGGAATGGTCACTGTGTAGGGAATGGTCACCGTGTAGGGTATGGTCACTGTGTAGGGAATGGTCACTGTGTAGGGAAAGGTCACTGTGTAGGGAAAGGTCACTGTGTAGGGAATGGTCACTGTGTAGGGAATGGTCACTGTGTAGGGAAAGGTCACTGTGTAGGGAATGGTCACTGTGTAGGGTATGGTCACTGTGTAGGGTATGGTCACTGTGTAGGGAATGGTCACCGTGTAGGGTATGGTCACTGTGTAGGGAATGGTCACTGTGTAGGGTATGGTCACTGTGTAGGGAATGGTCACTGTGTAGGGTATGGTCACCGTGTAGGGTATGGTCACTGTGTAGGGAATGGTCACCGTGTAGGGAATGGTCACCGTGTAGGGAATGGTCACTGTGTAGGGTATGGTCACTGTGTAGGGTATGGTCACTGTGTAGGGAATGGTCACCGTGTAGGGTATGGTCACTGTGTAGAGAATGGTCACTGTGTAGGGTATGGTCACTGTGTAGGGAATGGTCACCGTGTAGGGAATGGTCACTGTGTAGGGTATGGTCACTGTGTAGGGTATGGTCACTGTGTAGGGTATGGTCACCGTGTAGGGAATGGTCACCGTGTAGGGAATGGTCACTGTGTAGGGAATGGTCACCGTGTAGGGTATGGTCACTGTGTAGAGAATGGTCACTGTGTAGGGTATGGTCACTGTGTAGGGTATGGTCACTGTGTAGGGAATGGTCACTGTGTAGGGTATGGTCACCGTGTAGGGAATGGTCACTGTGTAGGGAATGGTCACCGTGTAGGGTATGGTCACCGTGTAGGGTATGGTCACTGTGTAGGGTATGGTCACTGTGTAGAGAATGGTCACTGTGTAGGGTATGGTCACTGTGTAGGGTATGGTCACTGTGTAGAGAATGGTCACTGTGTAGGGAATGGTCACTGTGTAGGGAATGGTCACCGTGTAGGGTATGGTCACTGTGTAGAGAATGGTCACTGTGTAGGGTATGGTCACTGTGTAGGGAATGGTCACCGTGTAGGGAATGGTCACTGTGTAGGGTATGGTCACTGTGTAGGGAATGGTCACTGTGTAGGGTATGGTCACTGTGTAGGGTATGGTCACCGTGTAGGGAATGGTCACTGTGTAGGGAATGGTCACTGTGTAGGGTATGGTCACTGTGTAGAGAATGGTCACTGTGTAGGGTATGGTCACTGTGTAGGGAATGGTCACTGTGTAGGGAATGGTCACTGTGTAGGGTATGGTCACCGTGTAGGGTATGGTCACCGTGTAGGGTATGGTCACTGTGTAGGGTATGGTCACTGTGTAGGGAATGGTCACTGTGTAGGGTATGGTCACCGTGTAGGGTATGGTCACCGTGTAGGGTATGGTCACTGTGTAGGGAATGGTCACCGTGTAGGGTATGGTCACCGTGTAGGGTATGGTCACCGTGTAGGGTATGGTCACTGTGTAGGGTATGGTCACTGTGTAGGGTATGGTCACCGTGTAGGGTATGGTCACTGTGTAGGGTATGGTCACTGTGTAGGGTATGGTCACCGTGTAGGGTATGGTCACTGTGTAGAGAATGGTCACTGTGTAGGGTATGGTCACTGTGTAGGGAATGGTCACTGTGTAGGGAATGGTCACCGTGTAGGGTATGGTCACTGTGTAGGGAATGGTCACTGTGTAGGGTATGGTCACCGTGTAGGGTATGGTCACCGTGTAGGGTATGGTCACTGTGTAGGGTATGGTCACTGTGTAGGGTATGGTCACCGTGTAGGGTATGGTCACTGTGTAGAGAATGGTCACTGTGTAGGGTATGGTCACTGTGTAGGGAATGGTCACCGTGTAGGGAATGGTCACTGTGTAGGGTATGGTCACCGTGTAGGGGATGGTCACTGTGTAGGGTATGGTCACCGTGTAGGGAATGGTCACTGTGTAGGGAATGGTCACTGTGTAGGGTATGGTCACTGTGTAGGGTATGGTCACCGTGTAGGGTATGGTCACTGTGTAGGGAATGGTCACTGTGTAGAGAATGGTCACTGTGTAGGGTATGGTCACTGTGTAGGGTATGGTCACTGTGTAGGGTATGGTCATCGTGTAGGGAATGGTCACTGTGTAGGGTATGGTCACTGTGTAGGGAATGGTCATCGTGTAGGGAATGGTCACCGTGTAGGGCATGGTCACCGTGTAGGGTATGGTCACTGTGTAGGGAATGGTCACTGTGTAGGGTATGGTCACCGTGTCGGGAATGGTCACTGTGTAGGTAATGGTCACTGTGTAGGGAATGGTCACTGTGTAGGGTATGGTCACTGGGTAGGGTATGGTCACTGTGTAGGGTATGGTCACTGTGTAGGGAATGGTCACTGTGTAGGGTATGGTCACTGTGTAGGGAATGGTCATTGTGTAGGGTATGGTCACTGTGTAGGGTATGGTCACTGTGTGGGGAACGGTCACTGTGTAGGGTATGGTCACTGTGTAGGGTATGGTCACTGTGTAGGGAATGGTCACCGTGTAGGGTATGGTCACTGTGTAGGGTATGGTCACTGTGTAGGGAATGGTCACCGTGTAGGGCATGGTCACTGTGTAGGGAATGGTCACTGTGTCCATTATGGTCACCGTGTAGGGAATGGTCACTGTGTAGGGTATGGTCACTGTGTCCATTATGGTCACCGAGTAGGGAATGGTCAGTGTGTAGGGTATGGTCAGTGTGTAGGGTATGGTCACTGTGTCGTGTATGGTCACCGAGTAGGGTATGGTCACTGTGTAGGGAATGGTCAGTGTGTAGGGAATGGTCACTGTGTAGGGTATGGTCACTGTGTCGTGTATGGTCACCGAGTAGGGAATGGTCAGTGTGTAGGGTGCTGGTATAGTGTAGAATATGATCTCTGTGTAGGATCCAGTCATTGTGTAGAGTGTGGTCTCTGTGTCGGGAATGGTCATTGTAAATATTTGTTAAGGTTGTTTGGGGTCTGGTCTCCAATACCTGCCCAGATACTATCTTCCAGATTCCCACTGCCTCCTGTGTGAAAAATGTTTTTTCTCAAATCCCCTCATCTCCCGTTGTTACCTAAAAACTGTGCCCCCTTGTGATTGACCCCTCAACCAAGCGGAACAGCTGCTCGATATTCAACCTGTCCATACCCCTCATAATCTTATCCAGCTCAGTCATGTCCCCCCTCAGACTGCTGTCTCTAAAGATAACAATCCAAGACCGTCTCATCTCTCCTTATAGCTCAATTTCTCCATCCCGGGCTACATCCTGGTGAACCTCCTCTTCCCCCTTGAGTGCTATCACCTCCTTCCTGTAGTGAGGTGACCAGAACTGCACACACTACATCTCTGTACAACGGTCTGTACAACTCTAACATTACCTCCTCACTCTCATACTCTCAGCCACGATTGATAAGAACAAGTGTCCCATGTGCAGCCTTAACTATCCTATTCCTGTGCTCAGTGACCTCAGGGATCTGGGAATAATTACCCGGAGATTCCCTCTGTTCCTCTAAGCAACCCAATGTCCTGCCATTCATTAAGTCCTCCCTCATCTTGTTTCCTCTTCCAAAGTGCATCACTTTGCACTTCTCAGGGTTAACTACCATCTGTCACTGCTCTAACCATCTGCCCATATCTCCCTGTAACCTATAACCATCTTCTTCCCTTCATCACCCTACCAATCTTGGTGCTGTCTGCAAACTTGCTTAACATTCCCCCAACATTTTCATTTATATATATATCAAACAAACAGTAAGGGTCCCAATGCTGATCCTTGTGGTACACTGCTAGACACCAGCCTCCAGTCACTCAAACACCCTTCTCCCACCACCCTTTGTGTCCCATTACGAAGCCAGTTTCTGATCCATCTCACTAAGTTTCCCACAATTCTATGTGCTTTAACCTCAGTCTCCCACTTTGTCAAAAGCTTTACTAAAATCCATTTAAACTGCATCAACTGAACTTCCCTCATCCACACACTTGGTCATGTTTTCAAAACATTCAAACCAATTTGTTAGGTATGACCTCCCTCTGACAAAGCCACGCTGACTCTCCCTAATTAACCCAGGCCTTTCCAAGTGGATGTTAATTCGCTCCTTCAGAATTTTCTCCAATAGTTTCCCTACCACTGATATGAGACTCCCCACCTTTCCTGAAAAGAGGAACCACATTAGTCGTCCTCCAATCCTCTGACACTTCTCCCGTGGCCAGAGAGAATTTAAAACCTAGTGTCAGAGCCCCTTCAATTTCCCGCCTCACCTCCCGTAGCAACCTGGGATGCAATTCATCTGGGCCAGGGGATTTGTCTGTTTTTAAACCCGACAGCCTCCAATATCTCCCGGTTTCCTGTGTCAAACTGTGCAAGTTCCCCACCAGGTCCTTTTCCTGAATTCAGTTTCTTAGTTCTTCTTTTCCAGAGTGAAGACTGAAGAGAAATATTAATTCAACAGCTTCCAACATCCTGGGGCTTCACACACGGATGGTCTCCGTGGGCCCTCCACTTACTCTGGTTAACCTCTTCCCTTTAGTGTATTTATAAAATATCTTGGGATTCTCCTTAATCCTGTTCACAAATCCATTTTTATTTCCCCCTTTTCACTCTTCTAATTGCTTTCTTAAATTCCCTCTTGCACTTCTGGTATTCTTCTGGGGCCACAGCTCAGTTACTCCCTTTGGACTTGCTAAAAGCCCTGCTCTTCTTCCTCATCCAGTCCTGAACTGTCCTAGATATCCAGGCCTCTCGGAACTTATCTCTCCTATGTTTCTCTCTAAAGCGTACGTGTTGGAGTTGTACTCTACTCTGGGCCTTTTTCTATGTCCCCCCCATTACTCTCTTGTAGACCTACCCACAAGGAGATGCTCCCAGTCTATTTTATGTTAATAAAATCTGCCTTGCCCCAATCCAGTCATTTGCAGGCCGCCCCTTTCCTTGTCCAGAACAAATCTGAACCATACCATACTGTGATATCTATCATCTCCATGCTCCCCAGTACCAAACTGAACACTTATCTGACTTCTTCCTCCAGAACCAGACCCAGCACTACCCCATCCCTTGTTGGGCCTTCTGTGGACATTAATACAAACATTGGATACATTTCAGGAACTCCACCCCCTCCAAACCTTTAACGCTATGAATATCCCAGTTTATGTTGGGAACGTTAAAATCCCCAAGTATAATTACCTGATTAGTAGTCTTACACATCTCTGTGAACTGTCTACATATTTGCTTCTCTATTTCCCACTGAATGTTTGGGGGCCTATAATACACTCCCAGTAAAGTGGCTGCCCCTTACCATTCCAAAGTTCTACCCACAAAGCCTCATTTGAGAACCCTTCCAAGATATTAACTCGCCTTTTTGCAGTAATTGATTCCTTAATTAATAGTACGACACCACCACCTTGTCTTCCACCCTCCTCTGTCTCACCTAAACATCCTATAGCCCAGAATGTTGAGTTGTTGGTCTAGCCCTTCCCTCAAGCATATTTCTGTGATGGCCACAATATCACACTTCCATTTCTGAATAGACCATAGAACATAGAACAGTACAGCACAGAACAGGCCCTTCAGCCCACGATGTTGTGCCGACCACTGATCCTCATGTATGCACCCTCATATTTCTGTGAACATATGCATGTCCAGGAGTCTCTTAAATGTCCCCAATGACCCTGCCTCCACAACTGCTGCTGGCAACGCATTCCATGCTCTCACAACTCTCTGTGTAAAGAACCCGCCTCTGACATCCCCTCTATACTTTCCTCCAACCAACTTAAAACTATGACTCCTTGTGTTAGTCATTTCTGCCCTGGGAAATAGTCTCTGGCTATCGACTCCATCTATGCCTCTCATTATCTTGTATACCTCAATTAGGTCCCCTCTCCTCCTCCTTTTCTCCAATGAAAAAAGTCCGAGCTCAGTCAACCTCTCTTCATAAGATAAGCCCTCCAGTCCAGGCAGCATCCTGGTAAACCTCCTCTGAACCCTCTCCAAAGCATCCACATCTTTCCTATAATAGGGCGACCAGAACTGGACGCAGTATTCCAAGTGCGGTCTAACCAAAGTTTTATAGAGCTGCAACAAGATCTCACGACTCTTAAACTCAATCCCCCTGTTAATGAAAGCCAAAGCACCATATGCTTTCTTAACAACCCTGCCTTTAACCCATCAGTCTAGCCTACTACACTCCTAGCATTAAAGTAAATAACATCCAGCCTGGCCTTACTGTCTTGACACTCAACATAGTTGAACTCACTGTGATATGTTTCCTTTGTCGTAAAATGATGTGTCTGATTCTGATTCATTGATTTTAAGTGTCCACCTCTCCCTGCCAGACTAACAGTGCTAGCAAACCTATCTATGTATATGTCCCATCCTCCCCAGAAGCAGTCCCAGTTATCCAGGAATCTAAACCCCTCCCCACAGTCCCAGGGATACTCACTAGCGCTGGATCCGAGCGAGAATACTGGACAGGCAGGTCTGTACCTCAATCAGTGAGCATGTGCAGATGAAGGTTTTATTCTGGTCAAGGAGCAACTCAGAGATGTACTGTGTGACAAAGGGAATGAGAGAGTGAGGGCAGAAGAGAGGGGGAATGAGAGACAGAGTGAGAGATGAGGGAAAGAGAAAGAGAGAGGGAAGAGGAGAGAGAGAGGTGGGGAATGAGAGACAGAGATACACAGAGACAGGGTGAGTGAGAGAGAGGGACAGAGAGAGAGAGTGAGACAGAGAGAGAGAGACAGAGAGGGAACAAGAGAGAGGGTGAACGACAGAGAGAAAGGGAGAAACAAGACAGAGGGGCAATTAGAGGGAGACAGGGAGAGAGAGACAGGTGGGGGTGAGAGAAAGAGAGAGACAGTTACTGATTTAACTCGGAATAGTGCTCTGCTGAAACATCCCAGGTCAGAACGGGTTAAATTCTGCAGATGGAGTCGTTCCCACTCACCATATAATCCCTCAAGTGTCAGAGGCAAAGAGTGATCCAATCAAGAGCTACATAATGATTGAAGGATTCGATCGGGTCGATAGAGAGAAACCTTAGTTTCCCTCTGGTTTAGGGTAGGGGTCTGTGGGGTCATGAACAAGCGGCTGAACCTTCAGATTTATTCACAGGACCGTGTTCAGAGGCAGCATTTACAATCCCTTCCCGAGTTACCTCCAGGGCAGTTGCTGCTCACCCACATTATTGTGGGTCGAGAGTGACGGATGGCCAGACCAGGTCAGGATGACAGATTTCCCATCTCAAAAGGGAGGTCAGTAACCCAGGGTTTTACAACAATTGGTTTTAATTCCAGTCCTGACTGAATATTCATTTCACCATCTGCTGTGGCAGGCTTTTCAACTCAGGTACCCAGAACAACAGGTCCTGCAGATGTTGGAGATTAGAGTCACGATTAGAGTGGTGCTGGAAAAGCACAGCAGGTCAGGCAGCATCCGAGGAGCAGGAAAATCCACGTTTCAGGCGGAGCCCTTCATCAGGAATGAGCTGATGAAGGGCACTCATTTCTGATGAAGGGCTCGTGCCCGAAACGTCGATTCTCCTGCCCCTCGGATGCTGCCTGACCTGCTGTACATTTCCAGCAACACACTAATCTGGGCCCCAGAAAAATAGGGAGACCCTTTCAGTAAGCAGTTACCACAGCAGCACTCCCACCTCCCCAGGGTCTCGGAAACAAGAGGAGGGAGAGAGGTACTGAATGATAAAAGATCCTCCACAATGTGACCATTCCTGAGTCACAGGTTGGAGATTGGGAAGGGGGTGGGGGAAGGAGGGATAGTAGGGAGAGTAGGAGAGGTGGAGGATGAGTGGGGGGTGGGGTTTGGAGAGTGGGGAAGGCAGAGGAGGTGAGCCGAGGGGCTGGGTACGTACCTGGCCTTGCCAGTCCACAGTGCTGACCATGATAACAGCCTCAGGGAGGGTGATGTCTGCACCCAGGATCTGGTTCAGCTGATCATAGACTACTTTCCGGGGGACCTGCCGAGGGAACCATACATCATCACTCAGACCATGATCAGGGTGGGGGGGGATGGTGTTCTGCACAGGAAGATCCTGGATGTATTCCAGCGATTCAGCCCAGCCCCCATTACCTGAACACTGAGTTCTGGCGACCTCTCACTGTCTGAACTGTTGGCTCGGTCACCCAGAGTTCGGGAAACCTGTCTGTCCTTCAGCGGAGTCCTCCTGTGCTTTGGGGTGTGGGCAGGTTCAGCTTTACTGAAACAGACAAAAATCATAACTCACCCCTCATACCCCAGTGAGAGTGTGTGTGTGTGTGTGTGTGTGTGTGTGTGTGTGTGTGTGTGTGTGTGTGTGTGTGTGTGTGTGTGTGTGTGTGTGTGTCTGTGTGTGTGTGTGTGTGTGTGTGTGTGTGTGTGTGTGTGAGAGAGAGAGCCCGTACCCCAGTGAGAGTCTGTGTGTGTGTGTGTCTGTCTGTCTGTGTGTCTGTGTTTGTGTGTGTGTGTGTGTGACAGAGCCTGTACACCAGTGAGAGTCTGTGTGTGTGTGAGAGAGAGAGAGAGAGAGAGAGACCGTACCCCAGTGAGAGTCAGTGTGAGTGTGTGTGTGTGAGCCCGTACCCCAGTGAGAGTCTGTGTGTGTGTGTGTGTGTGTGTGTGTGAGAGAGAGAGCCCGTACCCCAGTGAGAGTCAGTGTGTGTGTGTGTGTGAGCCCGTACCCCAGTGAGAGTCTGTGTGTGTGTGTGTGTGTGTGTGAGAGAGAGAGAGAGCCCGTACCCCAGTGAGAGTCAGTGTGTGTGTGTGTGTGTGAGCCCGTACCCCAGTGAGAGTCTGTGTGTGTGTGTGTGTGTGAGCCCGTACCCCAGTGAGAGTCTGTGTGTGTGTGTGTGTGTGTGTGAGAGAGAGAGCCCGTACCCCAGTGAGAGTCTGTGTGTGTGTGTGTGTGTGTGTGAGCCCGTACCCCAGTGAGAGTCTGTGTGTGTGTGAGCCCGTACCCCAGTGAGAGTCTGTGTGTGTGTGTGTGTGTGTGTGAGCCCGTACCCCAGTGAGAGTCAGTGTGTGTGTGTGTGTGTGAGAGAGAGAGCCCGTACCCCAGTGAGAGTCTGTGTGTGTGTGTGTGTGAGAGAGAGAGAGAGCCCGTACCCCAGTGAGAGTCAGTGTGTGTGTGTGAGCCCGTACCCCAGTGAGAGTCAGTGTGTGTGTGTGAGCCCGTACCCCAGTGAGAGTCTGTGTGTGTGTGTGTGTGTGTGAGCCCGTACCCCAGTGAGAGTCTGTGTGTGTGTGTGTGTGTGTGAGTGAGCCCGTACCCCAGTGAGAGTCTGTGTGTGTGTGAGCCCGTACCCCAGTGAGAGTCTGTGTGTGTGTGTGAGCCCGTACCCCAGTGAGAGTCAGTGTGTGTGTGTGTGTGTGAGCCCGTACCCCAGTGAGAGTCAGTGTGTGTGTGTGTGTGTGTGAGCCCGTACCCCAGTGAGAGTCAGTGTATGGGTGTGTGAGTGAGTCCGTACCCCAGTGAGAGTCAGTGTGTGTGTGAGCCCGTACCCCAGTGAGAGTCTGTGTGTGTGTGTGTGTGTGTGTGTGAGCCCGTACCCCAGTGAGAGTCAGTGTGTGTGTGTGTGTGTGTGTGTGAGCCCGTACCCCAGTGAGAGTCTGTGTGTGTGTGTGTGTGTGTGAGTGAGCCCGTACCCCAGTGAGAGTCAGTGTGTGTGTGTGAGCCCGTACCCCAGTGAGAGTCAGTGTGTGTGTGTGTGTGTGTGTGAGCCCGTACCCCAGTGAGAGTCAGTGTGTGTATGTGTGTGTGTGTGTGTGAGCCCGTACCCCAGTGAGAGTCAGTGTATGGGTGTGTCTGTGTGTGTGTGTGAGTGAGCCCGTACCCCAGTGAGAGTCAGTGTGTGTGTGTGTGTGTGTGTGTGTGTGAGTGAGCCCGTACCCCAGTGAGAGTCTGTGTGTGTGTGTGTGTGTGTGTGAGCCCGTACCCCAGTGAGAGTCAGTGTGTGTGTGTGAGCCCGTACCCCAGTGAGAGTCTGTGTGTGTGTGTGTGTGTGTGAGTGAGCCCGTACCCCAGTGAGAGTCAGTGTGTGTGTGTGTGTGTGTGAGCCCGTACCCCAGTGAGAGTCAGTGTGTGTGTGAGCCCGTACCCCAGTGAGAGTCAGTGTGTGTATGTGTGTGTGTGTGTGTGTGAGCCCGTACCCCAGTGAGAGTCAGTGTATGGGTGTGTCTGTGTGTGTGTGTGAGTGAGCCCGTACCCCAGTGAGAGTCAGTGTGTGTGTGTGAGCCCGTACCCCAGTGAGAGTCAGTGTGTGTGTGTCTGTGTGTGAGCCCGTACCCCAGTGAGGATCTGTGTGTGTGTGTGTGTGTGTGTGTGAGCCCATACCCCAGTGAGAGTCAGTGTGTGTGTGTGTGTGAGCCCGTACCCCAGTGAGAGTCAGTGTGTGTGTGTGTGTGTGTGTGAGCCCAAACCCCAGTGAGAGTCAGTCTGTGTGTGTGTGTGTGTGAGCCCATACCCCAGTGAGAGTCAGTGTGTGTGTGTGTGTGTGTGTGTGTGTGTGTGAGCCCGTACCCCAGTGAGAGTCAGTCTGTGTGTGTGTGTGTGTGTGAGCCCGTACCCCAGTGAGAGTCTGTGTGTGTGTGTGAGAGCCCGTACCCCAGTGAGAGTCTGTGTGTGTGTGTGTATGTGTGCCCGTACCCCAGTGAGAGTCAGTGTGTGTGTGTCTGTGTGTGTGAGCCCGTACCCCAGTGAGAGTCTGTGTGTGTGTGTGTGTGTGTGTGTGTGAGAGAGAGAGCCCGTACCCCAGTGAGAGTCAGTGTGTGTGTGTGTGTGTGTGTGCCCGTACCCCAGTGAGAGTCAGTGTGTGTGTGTGTGTGTGTGTGAGCCCGTACCCCAGTGAGAGTCAGTGTGTGTGTCTGTGTGTGTGAGCCCGTACCCCAGTGAGAGTCAGTGTGTGTGTGTGAGCCCGTACCCCAGTGTGAGTCAGTGTGTGTGTGTGTGTGTGTGTGTGTGAGCCCGTACCCCAGTGAGAGTCAGTCTGTGTGTGTGTGTGTGTGTGTGAGCCCGTACCCCAGTGAGAGTCTGTGTGTGTGTGTGAGAGCCCGTACCCCAGTGAGAGTCAGTGTGTGTGTGTGTGTGTGTGTGTGTGTGTGCCCGTACCCCAGTGAGAGTCAGTGTGTGTGTGTCTGTGTGTGTGAGCCCGTACCCCAGTGAGAGTCAGTGTGTGTGTGTGAGCCCGTACCCCAGTGAGAGTCAGTGTATGGGTGTGTGTGTGTGTGAGCCCGTACCCCAGTGAGAGTCAGTGTGTGTGTGTGTGTGTGTGTGAGCCCGTACCCCAGTGAGAGTCTGTGTGTGTGTGTGTGTGAGTGAGCCCGTACCCCAGTGAGAGTCAGTGTGTGTGTGTGTGTGTGTGAGCCCGTACCCCAGTGAGAGTCAGTGTGTGTGTGTGTGTGTGTGAGCCCGTACCCCAGTGAGAGTCAGTGTGTGTGTGTGAGCCCGTACCCCAGTGAGAGTCAGTGTGTGTGTGTGTGTGTGAGCCCGTACCCCAGTGAGAGTCAGTGTGTGTGTGAGCCCGTACCCCAGTGAGAGTCAGTGTGTGTGTGTGTGTGTGTGAGAGCCCGTACCCCAGTGAGAGTCTGTGTGTGTGTGTGTGAGCCCGTACCCCAGTGAGAGTCAGTGTATGGGTGTGTCTGTGTGTGAGAGCCCGTACCCCAGTGAGAGTCAGTGTGTGTGTGTGTGTGTGTGAGCCCGTACCCCAGTGAGAGTCTGTGTGTGTGTGAGTGTGTGTGAGTGCCCGTACCCCAGTGAGAGTCTGTGTGTGTGTGTGTGTGTGAGCCCGTACCCCAGTGAGAGTCTGTGTGTCTGTGTGTGCGCCCGTACCCCAGTGAGAGTCAGTGTGTGTGTGTGTGTGTGTGAGCCCGTACCCCAGTGAGAGTCTGTGTGTGTGTGAGAGTGTGTGTGAGTGCCCGTACCCCAGTGAGAGTCAGTGTGTGTGTGTGTGTGTGAGAGAGCCCGTACCCCAGTGAGAGTCAGTGTGTGTGTGTGTGTGTGTGAGAGCCCGTACCCCAGTGAGAGTCAGTGTGTGTGTGTGTGTGTGTGTGTGAGCCCGTACCCCAGTGAGAGTCTGTGTGTGTGAGTGTGTGAGTGTGTGAGAGCCCGTACCCCAGTCAGAGTCAGTGTGTGTGTGTGAGAGCCCGTACCCCAGTGAGAGTCTGTGTGTGTGTGTGTGTGTGTGTGTGAGAGCCCGTACCCCAGTGAGAGTCAGTGTGTGTGTGTGTGTGTGTGTGTGTGAGCCCGTACCCCAGTGAGAGTCAGTGTGTGTGTGTCTGTGTGTGTGAGCCCGTACCCCAGTGAGAGTCAGTGTGTGTGTGTGAGCCCGTACCCCAGTGAGAGTCTGTGTGTGTGTGTGTGTGTGAGCCCGTACCCCAGTGAGAGTCTGTGTGTGTGTGTGTGTGTGAGCCTGTACCCCACTGAGAGTCAGTGTGTGTGTGTCTGTGTGTGTGAGCCCGTACCCCAGTGAGAGTCTGTGTGTGTGTGTGTGTGTGTGAGCCCAAACCCCAGTGAGAGTCAGTCTGTGTGTGTGTGTGTGTGTGTGAGCCCAAACCCCAGTGAGAGTCAGTCTGTGTGTGTGTGTGTGTGTGTGTGAGCCCGTACCCCAGTGAGAGTCAGTGTATGGGTGTGTCTGTGTGTGAGCCCGTACCCCAGTGAGAGTCTGTGTGTGTGTGTCTGTGTGTGAGCCCGCACCCCAGTGAGAGTCTGTGTGTGTGTGTGTGTGTGTGTGTGTGTGTGTGTGTGAGCCCGTACCCCAGTGAGAGTCTGTGTGTGTGTGTGTGTGTGTGTGTGTGTGAGCCCATACCCCAGTGAGAGTCAGTGTGTGTGTGTGTGTGTGTGTGTGAGCCCGTACCCCAGTGAGAGTCAGTGTGTGTGTGTGTGTGTGTGTGTGTGTGAGCCCAAACCCCAGTGAGAGTCAGTCTGTGTGTGTGTGAGCCCATACCCCAGTGAGAGTCTGTGTGTGTGTGTGAGTGAGCCCGTACCCCAGTGAGAGTCAGTGTGTGTGTGTGAGCCCGTACCCCAGTGAGAGTCAGTGTGTGTGTGTCTGTGTGTGAGCCCGTACCCCAGTGAGAGTCAGTGTGTGTGTGTGTGTGTGTGTGAGCCCGTACCCCAGTGAGGATCTGTGTGTGTGTGTGTGTGTGTGTGTGAGCCCATACCCCAGTGAGAGTCAGTGTGTGTGTGTGTGTGTGTGAGCCCAAACCCCAGTGAGAGTCAGTCTGTGTGTGTGTGTGTGTGTGTGTGAGCCCATACCCCAGTGAGAGTCAGTGTGTGTGTGTGTGTGTGTGTGTGTGTGTGTGTGAGCCCGTACCCCAGTGAGAGTCAGTCTGTGTGTGTGTGTGTGTGTGTGAGCCCGTACCCCAGTGAGAGTCTGTGTGTGTGTGTGAGAGCCCGTACCCCAGTGAGAGTCTGTGTGTGTGTGTGTGTGTGTGTGTGTGTGTGTGCCCGTACCCCAGTGAGAGTCAGTGTGTGTGTGTCTGTGTGTGTGAGCCCGTACCCCAGTGAGAGTCTGTGTGTGTGTGTGTGTGTGTGTGTGTGCCCGTACCCCAGTGAGAGTCAGTGTGTGTGTGTCTGTGTGTGTGAGCCCGTACCCCAGTGAGAGTCAGTGTGTGTGTGTGAGCCCGTACCCCAGTGTGAGTCAGTGTGTGTGTGTGTGTGTGTGTGTGAGCCCGTACCCCAGTGAGAGTCTGTGTGTGTGTGTGTGTGTGTGTGTGTGTGTGTGAGAGAGAGAGAGAGCCCGTACCCCAGTGAGAGTCAGTGTGTGTGTGTCTGTGTGTGTGAGCCCGTACCCCAGTGAGAGTCAGTGTGTGTGTGTGAGCCCGTACCCCAGTGTGAGTCAGTGTGTGTGTGTGTGTGTGTGTGTGTGAGCCCGTACCCCAGTGAGAGTCAGTCTGTGTGTGTGTGAGAGCCCGTACCCCAGTGAGAGTCTGTGTGTGTGTGTGTGTGTGTGCCCGTACCCCAGTGAGAGTCAGTGTGTGTGTGTCTGTGTGTGTGAGCCCGTACCCCAGTGAGAGTCTGTGTGTGTGTGTGTGTGTCTGTGTGTGTGAGCCCGTACCCCAGTGAGAGTCTGTGTGTGTGTGTGTGTGTGTGTGTGTGTGAGCCCGTACCCCAGTGAGAGTCAGTGTATGGGTGTGTCTGTGTGTGAGCCCGTACCCCAGTGAGAGTCAGTGTGTGTGTGTGTGTGTGTGTGTGAGCCCGTACCCCAGTGAGAGTCAGTCTGTGTGTGAGCCCGTACCCCAGTGAGAGTCAGTGTGTGTGTGTGTGTGTGTGAGAGCCTGTACCCCAGTGAGAGTCAGTGTGTGTGTGTGTGTGTGTGTGAGCCCGTACCCCAGTGAGAGTCTGTGTGTGTGTGAGTGTGTGAGAGCCCGTACCCCAGTCAGAGTCAGTGTGTGTGTGTGAGAGCCCGTACCCCAGTGAGAGTCTGTGTGTGTGTGTGTGTGTGTGTGTGTGAGCCCGTACCCCAGTGAGAGTCAGTGTGTGTGTGTCTGTGTGTGTGAGCCCGTACCCCAGTGAGAGTCAGTGTGTGTGTGTGAGCCCGTACCCCAGTGAGAGTCTGTGTGTGTGTGTGTGTGTGAGCCCGTACCCCAGTGAGAGTCTGTGTGTGTGTGTGTGTGTGAGCCTGTACCCCACTGAGAGTCAGTGTGTGTGTGTCTGTGTGTGTGAGCCCGTACCCCAGTGAGAGTCTGTGTGTGTGTGTGAGCCCAAACCCCAGTGAGAGTCAGTCTGTGTGTGTGTGTGTGTGTGTGAGCCCAAACCCCAGTGAGAGTCAGTCTGTGTGTGTGTGTGTGTGTGTGAGCCCGTACCCCAGTGAGAGTCAGTGTATGGGTGTGTCTGTGTGTGAGCCCGTACCCCAGTGAGAGTCTGTGTGTGTGTGTCTGTGTGTGAGCCCGTACCCCAGTGAGAGTCTGTGTGTGTGTGTGTGTGTGTGTGAGCCCGTACCCCAGTGAGAGTCTGTGTGTGTGTGTGTGTGTGTGTGTGTGAGCCCATACCCCAGTGAGAGTCAGTGTGTGTGTGTGTGTGTGTGTGTGTGAGCCCGTACCCCAGTGAGAGTCAGTGTGTGTGTGTGTGTGTGTGTGTGTGTGTGTGAGCCCAAACCCCAGTGAGAGTCAGTCTGTGTGTGTGTGAGCCCATACCCCAGTGAGAGTCTGTGTGTGTGAGCCCGTACCCCAGTGAGAGTCAGTGTATGGGTGTGTCTGTGTGTGAGCCCGTACCCCAGTGAGAGTCAGTGTATGGGTGTGTCTGTGTGTGAGCCCGTACCCCAGTGAGAGTCAGTGTATGGGTGTGTCTGTGTGTGAGCCCGTACCCCAGTGAGAGTCAGTGTGTGTGTGTGTGTGTGTGAGCCCGTACCCCAGTGAGAGTCTGTGTGTGTGTGAGTGTGTGTGAGAGCCCGTACCCCAGTGAGAGTCAGTGTGTGTGTGTGTGTGTGTGTGAGCCCGTACCCCAGTGAGAGTCTGTGTGTGTGTGAGTGTGTGTGTGAGCCCGTACCCCAGTGAGGGTCAGTGTGTGTGTGTGTGTGTGTGAGAGCCCGTACCCCAGTGAGAGTCAGTGTGTGTGTGTGAGCCCGTACCCCAGTGAGAGTCTGTGTGTGTGTGTGTGTGTGAGCCCGTACCCCAGTGAGAGTCTGTGTGTGTCTGTGTGTGTGTGTGAGCCCGTACCCCAGTGAGAGTCTGTGTGTGTGTGTGTGTGTGAGCCCGTACCCCAGTGAGAGTCTGTGTGTGTGTGTGTGTGTGTGTGTGTGTGAGCCCGTACCCCAGTGAGAGTCTGTGTGTGTGTGTGTGTGTGTGAGAGCCCGTACCCCAGTGAGAGTCAGTGTGTGTGTGTGTGTGTGTGAGCCCGTACCCCAGTGAGAGTCTGTGTGTGTGTGTGAGCCCGTACCCCAGTGAGAGTCTGTGTGTGTGTGTGTGTGTGAGCCCGTACCCCAGTGAGAGTCTGTGTGTGTCTGTGTGTGTGAGCCCGTACCCCAGTGAGAGTCAGTGTGTGTGTGTGTGTGTGTGTGAGCCTGTACCCCAGTGAGAGTCAGTGTGTGTGTGAGCCCGTACCCCAGTGAGAGTCTGTGTGTGTGTGTGTGTGTGTGAGCCCGTACCCCAGTGAGAGTCTGTGTGTGTGTGTGTGTGTGAGAGCCCGTACCCCAGTGAGAGTCTGTGTGTGTGTGTGTGTGTGAGCCCGTACCCCAGTGAGAGTCTGTGTGTGTGTGTGTGTGTGTGAGCCCGTACCCCAGTGAGAGTCAGTGTGTGTGTGTGAGCCCGTACCCCAGTGAGAGTCAGTGTGTGTGTGTGAGCCCGTACCCCAGTGAGAGTCAGTGTGTGTGTGTGAGCCCGTACCCCAGTGAGAGTCTGTGTGTGTGTGTGAGCCCGTACCCCAGTGAGAGTCTGTGTGTGTGTGTGTGTGTGTGTGTGTGAGCCCGTACCCCAGTGAGAGTCAGTGTGTGTGTGTGTGTGTGAGCCCGTACCCCAGTGAGAGTCTGTGTGTGTGTGTGTGTGTGTGAGCCCGTACCCCAGTGAGAGTCAGTGTGTGTGTGTGTGTGTGTGTGTGTGTGTGTGTGTGTGTGTCTGTGTGTGTGTCTGTGTGTGTGTGTGTGTGTGTGTGTGTGTGTAGGGTGGGGGGGTGCAGGGGTGGTCCGGGCCACAAGAGGTTTCCTACCTGGGTGATGCGATGGTCTGAGACTCTGACTTGCTGCCCTTTGTGAGCGGTTTAGGTTTATCAAGGCTGGTTACTGACGTGTTAAGGTCACTGTGCAGCTCCTGTTCAGACAGTTCCTGTCAGGTGAATTGTACATATTACCAAACGTCAGCATGTCCCAGTGAGATCACCCATCCCAAACCCAAATCCAGATCCCTGAGACCTGATTAATGAGAGCAGGAGAGTGTGAGAGGGAGAGAGAGTGAGAGAGAGAGACAGAGACACAGGGGGAGGGAGAGGTAGGGGTTGCGGAGAGAAAGAGAGGGGGAGACTGAAAGACAGCACGTGAGAGAGAGACAGAAAGAGAGAGAAAGAGAGTGACTTTAAGATAATGAGAGAGAAAGATAAAAATGGAGAGAGAGATTAAGAAAAGGGGGAAGAGAGAGAGGGGGAAACTGAGAGAGCGAGATAGGGAGGGATGGAGACTGAGAGAGAGACACAGAGAGAGACAGAGGGATGGAAACTGAGAGAGAGAGACAGAGAGAGACAGAGGGATGGAAACTGAGAGAGAGAGACAGAGAGAGACAGAGGGATGGAAACTGAGAGAGAGAGACAGAGAGAGACAGAGGGATGGAAACTGAGAGAGAGACAGAGAGAGACAGAGGGATGGAAACTGAGAGAGAGAGACAGAGAGAGACAGAGGGATGGAAACTGAGAGAGAGAGACAGAGAGAGACAGAGGGATGGAAACTGAGAGAGAGAGACAGAGAGAGACAGAGGGATGGAAACTGAGAGAGAGAGACAGAGAGAGACAGAGAGAGACAGAGGGATGGAAACTGAGAGAGAGAGACAGAGAGAGACAGAGGGATGGAAACTGAGAGAGAGAGACAGAGAGAGACAGAGGGATGGAAACTGAGAGAGAGAGACAGAGAGAGACAGAGGGATGGAAACTGAGAGAGAGAGACAGAGAGAGACAGAGGGATGGAAACTGAGAGAGAGAGACAGAGAGAGACAGAGGGATGGAAACTGAGAGAGAGAGACAGAGAGAGACAGAGGGATGGAAACTGAGAGAGAGAGACAGAGAGAGA
The DNA here is from genome assembly GCF_037043375.1 of Chiloscyllium plagiosum. Lineage (NCBI taxonomy): Eukaryota > Metazoa > Chordata > Chondrichthyes > Orectolobiformes > Hemiscylliidae > Chiloscyllium > Chiloscyllium plagiosum. Next base: position 2,020,203 of record NW_028270184.1, read on the forward strand.
CAGAGGGATGGAAACTGAGAGAGAGAGAGACAGAGAGAGACAGAGGGATGGAAACTGAGAGAGAGAGACAGAGAGAGACAGAGGGATGGAAACTGAGAGAGAGAGACAAAGAGAGACAGAGGGATGGAAACTGAGAGAGAGAGACAGAGAGAGACAGGGGGATGGAAACTGAGAGAGAGAGAGACAGAGAGAGACAGAGGGATGGAAACTGAGAGAGAGAGACAGAGAGAGACAGAGGGATGGAAACTGAGAGAGAGAGACAAAGAGAGACAGAGGGATGGAAACTGTGAGAGAGAGACAGAGAGAGACAGAGAGAGACAGAGGGATGGAAACTGAGAGAGAGAGACAAAGAGAGACAGAGGGATGGAAACTGAGAGAGAGAGACAGAGAGAGACAGAGGGATGGAAACTGAGAGAGAGAGACAGAGAGAGACAGAGGGATGGAGACTGAGAGAGAGAGACAGAGAGAGACAGAGGGATGGAGACTGAGAGAGAGAGAGACAGAGGGATGGAAACTGAGAGAGAGACAGAGAGGGATGGAGACTGAGAGAGAGAGACAGAGAGGGATGGAGACTGAGAGAGAGAGACAGAGAGGGATGGAGACTGAGAGAGAGAGACAGAGGGATGGAAACTGAGAGAGAGAGAGACAGAGAGACAGAGGGATGGAGACTGAGAGAGAGAGACAGAGAGGGATGAAGACTGAGAGAGAGAGAGAGAGAGACAGAGAGGGATGGAGACTGAGAGAGAGAGACAGAGAGGGATGGAGACTGAGAGAGAGACACAGAGAGAGACAGAGGGATGGAGACTGAGAGAGAGAGACAGAGAGAGACAGAGGGATGGAAACTGAGAGAGAGAGACAGAGAGAGACAGAGGGATGGAGACTGAGAGAGAGAGAGACAGAGGGATGGAAACTGAGAGAGAGACAGAGAGGGATGGAGACTGAGAGAGAGAGAGAGAGAGAGAGAGAGGGATGGAGACTGAGAGAGAGAGAGATGGATACTGAGAGAGAGAGAGAGAGAGAGGGGGATGGAGACTGAGAGAGAGAGAGAGAGAGAGACAGAGGGATGGAAACTGAGAGAGAGAGACAGAGAGAGACAGAGAGAGAGAGAGAGAGAGAGAGGGATGGAGACTGAGAGAGAGAGAGAGAGAGAGGGATGGAGACTGAGAGAGAGAGAGATGGATACTGAGAGAGAGAGAGAGAGAGAGGGGGATGGAGACTGAGAGAGAGAGAGAGAGACAGAGAGAGACAGAGAGGGATGGAGACTGAGAGAGAGAGGGATGGATACTGAGAGAGAGAGAGGGATGGTGACTGAGAGAGAGAGAGAGAGATGGAGACAGAGAGAGAGAGAGAGAGACAGAGAGGGATGGAGACTGAGAGAGAGAGCGAGAGAGAGGGGGATGGAGACACAGAGAGAGAGAGACAGAGAGAGACAGAGATGGATGGAGACTGAGAGAGAGAGGGATGGATACTGAGAGAGAGAGAGGGATGGAGACTGAGAGAGAGAGAGAGACAGAGAGGGACAGAGACTGAGAGAGAGAGTGACAGAGAGGGATGGAGACTGAGAGAGCGAGACAGAGAGGGATGGAGACAGAGAGAGACAGAGAGGGATGGAGACTGAGAGAGAGAGAGGGATGGATACTGAGAGAGAGAGAGGGATGGAGACTGAGAGAGAGAGGAATGGATACTGAGAGAGAGAGACAGAGGGACAGAGACTGAGAGAGAGAGAGACAGAGAGAGAGAAAGGAATGGAGACTGAGAGAGACAGAGAGAGACAGAGACTGAGAGAGAGTGAGAGAGAGGGATGGAGACTGAGAGAGCGAGACAGAGAGGGATGGAGACAGAGAGAGAGAGAGAGAGAGGGACAGAGTCTGAGAGAGAGAGACAGAGGGATGGAGACTGAGAGAGAGAGTGACAGAGAGGGATGGAGACTGAGAGAGTGAGAGAGAGAGGCAGAGAGGTATGGAGACTGAGAGAGAGAGACAGAGAGAGAGAGACAGAGAGGGATGGAGACAGAGAGAGAGAGGGATGGATACTGAGAGAGAGAGACAGAGAGGGACATAGACTGAGAGAAAGAGACAGAGAGAGAGAAAGGAATGGAGACTGAGAGAGACAGAGAGACAGAGAGGGATGGAGACTGAGAGAGAGAGAGAGACAGAAACAGAGAGGGATGGAGATTGAAAGAGAGAGAGAGAGACAGAGAGGTATGGAGACTGAGAGAGAGAGAGACAGAGAGGGATGGAGACTGAGAGAGAGAGAGAGACAGAAACAGAGAGGGATGGAGACTGAAAGAGAGAGAGAGAGACAGAGAGGTATGGAGACTGAGAGAGAGAGAGACAGAGAGGGATGGAGACTCAGAGAGAGAGAGAGGTATGGAGACTGAGAGAGAGAGAGAGACAGAGAGGATGGAGACTGAGAGAGAGAGAGGGATGGATACTGAGAGAGAGAGAGAAGGATGGAGACTGAGCGAGACAGAGAGAGAGACAGAGAGGGATGGAGACTGAGAGAGAGAGAGAGAGAGGTATGGAGACTGAGAGAGCGAGAGAGAGAGAGAAACAGAGAGAGGGATGGAGACTGAGAGAGAGACAGAGACAGAGAGGGATGGAGACTGAGAGAGACAGAGAGAGAGAGAGAGAGAGAAACAGAGAGAGGGATGGAGACTGAGAGAGAGAGACAGAGACAGAGGGATGGAGACTGAGAGAGAGAGAGAGACAGAGAGAGAGAGGGATGGAGACAGAGAGAGACAGAGAGGGATGGTGACTGAGAAAGAGAGAGAGAGAGAGGGATGGATGGAGACAGAGAGAGAGAGAGAGAAGACTGATAGAAAGAGCAAGAGACGTGGAGACCTAGACAGAGGGAGGAAGAGAGGAGGTGAAATGGAGAGGAAACCAAGTGGGGGATTGTGTAGAAATCTCTAACCCAGGCAGCTGTGGAGGCTAGATCACTGAATGTATTGAAAGCGGAGGCAGGTAGATTTTTGAAATATCATGGAGTTGAGGATAATGTAGAGGCCTGGGGCAGATCAACCATTGTTTTACAGAGATGGGTTTGAGGGGCTGAATGGCCTACCCATGCTCTAGTTTCTGATGACCCAGGAGTGTGTGATCGAGAGGAATGGGTGGAGATTGGAGCTTCCAGCACAAACCTTACAGCTCAGTCTGTCACTGGCTCCAAATCCTGGAATTCCCTCTCCAACAGCACTGTGTGGGTCTACCTACAGCAGGTCAAGAAGGCAGCTCACAGCTACCTTCCTCAAGGGGCAACTAGGGACCCAGCCAACCATGTCCATGTGCCGAGGGTGAATTTACAAATCTATTATAGATACAGTTACCGGGGTCTCAGGCTCTGGTGGTATCTCCTCCTGAAGTTTTGTACGAAATGTCCAGGGTGTGTCCGATGGCAATGGTTCCAGCTGGTCATCACGGCAACGAAAGGAAGATAGAAAATGGAGTTACTATAATGGCTGTCTGCTCTGTGTGTGTGTGTGGACACCTGTATCTATGTGGGTGGGTGTGCCTGTGTGTGTCTGTATCTCTAGTGTGTGTTTATCAGTGTGTTGTGTCTGTGTGTCTGAGTATGTGTGAGAGAGTGTGTGTGTGTGCGCATCAGTGTAAGAGAGTCTGTGTGTATGTGTTTGAATCTGTGTATGTATGTATGAGAGAGAGAGTGTGTACGTGTGTGTGTGTGAGAGAGTGTATGTGTGTGACAGTGTCTATATGTGTATCTATGTGGGGGGGGGTGTGTGTGAGAGAGAAAGAGAGAGTGTGTGTGTGTGGGCGGGTGTGTGAGTGTGTCTGAATTTCTGTGTGTGTGGGTGGGTGGGTGTGTTTGTGTGAGAGAGAGAGTCTGTGTGCAGGTGTGTGAGTGTGAGAGAGAGTCTGTATCTGTCTGTGTGTATGTGTGCGTGTGAGAGACTGTGTGTGTGAGAGAGAGTCTGTTTGTGTGTGAGAGAGAGAGAGTCAGTGTGTGTGTGTAAGAGACAGTGTGTGTGTGTGTGAGAGAGAGTCTATGTGTGTCAGAGTGTCTGTGTGTGAGAGAATCTGTCTGTGTGCATGTGTGAGAGAGAGAGAGAGAGTCAGTGTGTGTGTGTGAGAGAGAGAGAGAGTCAGTGTGTGTGTGTGTGAGAGAGAGAGAGTCTGTGTGTGTCAGAGTGTGTGTGTGTGAGAGAATCTGTCTGTGTGCGTGTGTGAGAGAGAGAGAGAGAGTCAGTATGTGTGTGTGTGTGAGAGAGAGAGAGTCAGTGTGTGTGTGTGTGAGAGAGAGAGAGTCTGTGTGTGTCAGAGTGTGTGTGTGTGAGAGAATCTGTCTGTGTGCGTGTGTGAGAGAGAGAGACAGAGAGAGACTGTGTGTGAGAGAGAGAGAGAGAGTCTGTGTGTCAGAGTGTCTGTGTGTGAGAGAATCTGTCTGTGTGCGTGTGTGAGAGAGAGAGAGAGAGAGACTGTTTGTGTGTGAGAGCATGTGTGTGAGAGAGAGAAAATCTGTGTGCGTGTGTGAATGAGAGAGAGAGGGTGTGTGAGCGAGAGAGAGAGACTGTGTTTGTGTGTGAGAGAGTCTGTGTGTGTGAGAGAGACAGAGAGAGAGTCTGTGTGTGTGAGAGAGAGAGAGAGAGAGAGAGAGTGTGTGGGGGGCAATTCCTTCCTCCACTACCACCACCAGCTTCCTTTTCCCCCGCCCCTGTAACACACAGTATCTGTTTGAGTCACTTACTGGGCTGGATAACTCCTTACTGAGACTGCCTTTACTGTTCAGGCTCCCGATCTCAGTCTGAGAGCTCGACTGGGAAACCCCTTCAAAAAACGGCCTGAGGGACAGAAAGAGAGATAGGGACTAAGGTCAATCATTGAGGAGAAGGGAAGGAGAGAGAAATGGATGGAGAGAGAGCTGAGGAGCGAGAGACAGAGAGAGTGAGAACGAGTCAGTGAAAAACAGGAGAGAGACACTCATGGATTAAGCAGTGGGAGATTATAAAGTGAAATGGAACCTGGAATGCTCGAAGTGGAACACCAGGACAGTTTTACATGTTACACATTACAGAGTTGTACAATACATACTGGCTTGTCAGGCACAGCAGTGGTGCTGTGAAGAAAATTCTGCCCTCTGACTGGCTAAGGGGAGAAAGCACCCATCTCCTTTTCTCTCTCTCTCTCTTTGTTTCTTTCTCCCCATGTGGGAAAACAAAGAAAAACTAGGAAAGCTTATAGGAAAGCACTTTTGCACGAAAAGACCTTGGTCCATCTGATCCAGGACAGGCCCTGAGGGACCGAGCTCCAGGACAGGCCCCAAGGGACTGAGCTCCAGGACTGGCCTCAAACTCTAGGACAGGCGTCAAGGGACTGAGCTCCAGGACAGGCCCCAAGGAGTGAGCTCCAGGACAGGCCCCAAGGGACTGAGCTCCAGGACTGGCCTCAAACTCTAGGACAGGCCTCAAGGGACTGAGCTCCAGGACAGGCCCTGAGGGACAGAGCTCCAGGACAGGCCTCAACGGACTGAGTTCCAGGACAGGCCCTGAGGGACAGAGCTCCAGGACAGGCCTCAACGGACTGAGTTCCAGGACAGGCCCTGAGGGACCGAGCTCCAGGACAGGCCCCAAGGGACTGAGCTCCAGGACTGGCCTCAAACTCTAGGACAGGCCTCAAGGGACTGAGCTCCAGGACAGGCCTCAAGGAGTGAGCTCCAGGACAGGCCTCAAGGGACTGAGCTCCAGGACAGGCCCCAAGGGAGTGAGCGCCAGGACAGGCCCCAAGGGAGTGAGCTCCAGGACAGGCCCTGAGGGACCGAGCTCCAGGACAGGCCTCAAGGGACTGAGCTCCAGGACAGGCCCCAAGGGAGTGAGCTCCAGGACAGGCCCCAAGGGAGTGAGTTCCAGGACAGGCCTCAAGGGACTGAGCTCCAGGACAGGCCCCAAGGGAGTGAGCGCCAGGACAGGCCCGAAGGGAGTGAGCTCCAGGACAGGCCCTGAGGGACCGAGCTCCAGGACAGGCCTCAAGGGACTGAGCTCCAGGACAGACCCCAAGGGAGTGAGCTCCAGGACAGGCCTCAAGGGACTGAGCTCCAGGACAGGCCTCAAGGGAGTGAGCTCCAGGATAGGCCAAGGGACTGAGCTCCAGGACAGGCCTCAAGGGACTGAGCTCCAGGACAGGCCTCAAGGACTGAGCTCCAGGACAGGCCTCAGGGGACTGAGCTCCATGACAGGCCTCAAGCTCCCGGAGAGTCCTGAAGGGACTGAGCTCCAGGACATGCCTCAAGGGACTGAGCTCCAGGGCAGGTCTCAAGGGACTGAGCTCCAGGATAGGCTCAAGGGACTGAGCTCCAGGATAGGCCTCAAACTCCAGGACAGGCCTCAAGGGACTGAGCTCCAGGACAGGCCTCAAGGGACTGAGCTCCAGGATAGGCTCAAGGGACTGAGCTCCAGGATCGGCCTCAAGCTCCAGGACAGGCCTCAAGGGACTGATCTCCAGGAAAGGCCTCAAGGGACTGAGTTCCAGGGCAGGCTTCAAGGGACTGAGTTCCAGGGCAGGCTTCAAGGAACTGAGCTCCAGGACAGGCCTCAAGGGACTGAGCTCCAGGACAGGCCTCAAGGGACTGAGTTCCAGGGCAGGCTTCAAGGAACTGAGCTCCAGGACAGGCCTCAAGGGACTGAGCTCCAGGACAGGCCTCAAGGGACTGAGTTCCAGGGCAGGCTTCAAGGAACTGAGCTCCAGGACAGGCCTCAAGGGACTGAGCTCCAGGACAGGCCTCAAACTCCAGGACAGGCCTCAAGGAACTGAGCTCCAGGACAGGCCTCAAGGAACTGAGCTCCAGGACAGGCCTCAAGGGACTGAGCTCCAGGACAGGCCTGAAGCTCCAGGATTGTCCTCAAGGGATCAAGCTGTAGGAAAGGTGCCAGAGCTTTGTGATGACTAGCCTGAGGAGTCTGGAAGCCTGTCATATCTGATTCCTTTGCTGATGGGGTCATTATTTGACCCCAATGCTGATATTAGGCCAAAAGGCCTGGTGCTCACTTACTTCAGCTTTGGTTTCGGCGTGCTGAGCACGCTCTCAGTCTCCTCCATCTCAGGACCACTGTCACTTGGGTTATACAATTCCAAACTATCGTACAACAAGTCCAGATCCTCCTCCACCTCTTGGATCTGCTCCGTAGACACGTGCTCCAGGGCTAACACCTGAGGGGAATAGGCAAAGGTTGTTAATGAGACAAGCCCAGCACACTTCAAATCGGAACAGGATATTCACTGAGTGTGTGTGTGTTTGTGCACGCGCGCACCCGTCTATGTGTGAGAATGTGTGTGTCCGTGTGTGAGAGTTTGTCTGTGAATAGGTGAGAGTGTGCACTTGTGTGAGTGAGTGTGTGTGTGTTTGTGCACGCGCGCACCCGTCTATGTGTGAGAATGTGTGTGTCCGTATGTGAGAGTTTGTCTGTGAATAGGTGAGAGTGTGCACTTGTGTGAGTGAGTATGTGTGTGTTTGTGCACGCGCGCACCCGTCTATGTGTGAGAATGTGTGTGTCCGTATGTGAGAGTTTGTCTGTGAATAGGTGAGAGTGTGCACTTGTGTGAGTGAGTGTGTGTGTGTTTGTGCACGCGCGCACCCGTCTATGTGTGAGAATGTGTGTGTCCGTATGTGAGAGTTTGTCTGTGAATAGGTGAGAGTGTGCACTTGTGTGAGTGAGTGTGTGTAACTCTCTCTCTCTCTGTACATGTAAATACCCAAACACTCACCTCATCTGACACTCGGAATCTTTTGAGTAAGGCCACAAATTTCTGTTTAATATTTTGTTGCTGCAAAATAAGTCAAACATCAAGTTAATCTTCGCAAGGAACCCTCAATCCCTTCACCACTGACTTTATCTCACTTCCCATCACCTTCCCCCAGCTCCCATTCCAGTACATTGCTGCCAGCACCAACATCAACATGCCCCCTGACAACTCACCCTCTCGCTGACCCCAAACCCTGAGCGTCCACCCATCACACTGCCCCCAACCCCACACCCTGACACTCAACATCTTACTCTGCCCCAACTCTTCACCCTGACAATGACCCCCGACCCGGCATCCGAACCTTCACCCTGACCCACAACCCCATACCCTGCTCCCGGCTCTTAATCCTGACCCTGACCACCTACCCTGACCCCGACCCAACACCCAGACACACAACCCCTCACTCTGACTCCCCACTTCACCCCCAACTACAGCCTGGTCCCCATCTCAGCCCAACTACGGCCCAGGTCCCCATCAGAGCCTAACTACGGCCTGGTCCCTATCACAGCCCAACTCCAGCCAGGTCCCCATCACAGCCCAACTCCGGCCTGGTCCCCATCACAGCCCAACTCCGGCCTGGTCCCCATCAGAGCCTAACTACGGCCTGGTCCCCATCACAGCCAGGTATGGCCCGGTCCCCATCATAGCCCAACTACAGCCAGGTCCCCATCACAGCCCAACTCCGGCCTGGTCCCCATCACAGCCTAACTACGGCCCGGTCCCCATCACAGCCCAACTACAGCCAGGTCCCCATCACAGCCCAACTCCGGCCTGGTCCCCATCACAGCCCAACTCCGGCCTGGTCCCCATCTCAGCCCAACTCCGGCCTGGTCCCCATCTCAGCCCAATTACGGTCCGGTCCCCATCTCAGCCCAACTCCGGCCTGGTCCCCATCTCAGCCCAACTCCGGCCTGGTCCCCATCACAGCCCAACTACGGCCCAGTCCCCATCACAGCCCAACTACGGCCCAGTCCCCATCACAGCCCAGCTACAGCCTGGTCCCCATCACAGCCCAACTACGGCCCGGTCCCCATCACAGCCCGACTATGGCCTGTTCCCAATCACAGCCCAACTATAGCCTCAGCCCGATCACAGCCCAACAACGGCCTAGTCCCCGTCACAGCCCAGCTACAGCCTGGTCCCCATCACAGCCCAACTACGGCCCAGTCCCCATCACAGCCCAACTACGGCCTGGTCCCCATCACAGCCCAACTATGGCCTGCTCCCAATCACAGCCCAACTATAGCCTCAGCCCGATCACAGCCCAACTACGGCCTGGTCCCCATCACAGCCCAGGTACGGCCTGGTCCCCATCAGAGCCTAACTACGGCCTGGTCCCTATCACAGCCCAACTACAGCCTGGTCCCCATCAGAGCCTAACTATGGCCTGGTCCCCATCACAGCCAGGTACGGCCCGGTCCCCATCATAGCCCAACTCCAGCCAGGTCCCCATCACAGCCCAACTCCGGCCTGGTCCCCATCACAGCCCAACTCCGGCCTGGTCCCCATCAGAGCCTAACTACGGCCTGGTCCCCATCACAGCCAGGTATGGCCCGGTCCCCATCATAGCCCAACTACAGCCAGGTCCCCATCACAGCCCAACTCCGGCCTGGTCCCCATCACAGCCTAACTACGGCCCGGGACCCAACACAGCCCAGCTACGGCCTGGTCCCCATCACATCCCAGCTACGGCCTGGTCCCCATCACAGCCCAGCTACGGCCTGGTCCCCATCACAGCCCAGCTACGGCCCGGTCCCCATCACAGCCCAGGTACGGCCTGGTCCCCATCACAGCCCAGCTACGGCCCGGTCCCCATCACAGCCCAGCTACGGCCTGGTCCCCATCACAGCCCAGCTACGGCCTGGTCCCCATCACAGCCCAGCTACGGCCTGGTCCCCATCACAGCCCAGCTACGGCCTGGTCCCCATCACAGCCCAGCTACGGCCTGGTCCCCATCACAGCCCAGCTACAATGTGGTCCTGATCCTGATGAACCTGCAGCTGGTATAAGATCCTGATGGAGCTATGATGATAGTACAGTGATAGAGCGATAGCCGGATCAGCATGGGGCCGCTCTCACACACAGCTGGAACAGTGAGGACACACTTACATTGCTGATGCCTCCACGGGAAATGGCCGCTGAGCTTGGCAGCTTCCGCCTCAACTTCTTCCGTTTCCCAACCAGCTCTTCATCGAAATACAAATCCTGCCGAGAGGGAGTGAAGTGTACTCCAGTGTGAGCGAGAGAGACAGACAGAGAGAGAGTGTGTGTGTGTGTGTGTGCGCACGTGTGTGAGACTATACCCCAGTGAGAGACTGTGTGTGCACGTGCACATGTGTGTGACTATACCCCAGTGAGAGACTGTGTGTGTGTGTGTGACTATACCCCAGTGAGAGACTGTGTGTGTGTGTGTGACTATACCCCAGTGAGAGACTGTGTGTGTGTGTGTGACTATACCCCAGTGAGAGACTGTGTTTGTGTGTGTGTGTGAGACTATACCCCAGTGACAGACTGTTTGTGTTTGTGTGTGTGTGTGCGCGCGTTCGTGTGTGTGACTATACCCCAGTGAGAGACTGTGTTTGTGTGTGTGTGTGTGACTATACCCCAGTGAGAGACTGTAATTTTGTGTGTGTGTGTATGTGTGACTATACCCCAGTGAGAGACTGTGATTGTGTGTGTATGTGTGTGTGACTATACCCCAGTGAGAGACTGTGTTTGTGTGTGTATGTGTGTGACTATACCCCAGTGAGAGACTGTGATTGTGTGTGTATGTGTGTGACTATACCCCAGTGAGAGACTGTGTGTGTATGTGACTATACTCCAGTGAGAGACTGTGTTTGTGTGTGTATGTGTGTGACTATACCCCAGTGAGAGACTGTGTGTGTGTGTGTGACTATACCCCAGTGAGAGACTGTGTTTGTGTGTGTATGTGTGTGACTATACCCCAGTGAGAGACTGTGTTTGTGTGTGTATGTGTGTGTGACTATACCCCAGTGAGAGACTGTGTTTGTGTGTGTATGTGTGTGACTATACCCCAGTGAGAGACTGTGTTTGTGTGTGTATGTGTGTGACTATACCCCAGTGAGAGACTGTGTTTGTGTGTGTATGTGTGTGACTATACCCCAGTGAGAGACTGTGTGTGTGTGTGTATGTGTGTGACTATACCCCAGTGAGAGACTGTGTGTGTGTGTGTGTGTGTGACTATACCCCAGTGAGAGACTGTGTTTGTGTGTGTATGTGTGTGACTATACCCCAGTGAGAGACTGTGTTTGTGTGTGTATGTGTGTGACTATACCCCAGTGAGAGACTGTGTGTGTGTGTGTATGTGTGTGACTATACCCCAGTGAGAGACTGTGTGTGTGTGTGTGTGTGTGACTATACCCCAGTGAGAGACTGTGTTTGTGTGTGTATGTGTGTGACTATACCCCAGTGAGAGACTGTGTTTGTGTGTGTATGTGTGTGACTATACCCCAGTGAGAGACTGTGTTTGTGTGTGTGTGTGTGTGTGACTATACCCCAGTGAGAGACTGTGTTTGTGTGTGTATGTGTGTGTGACTATACCCCAGTGAGAGACTGTGTTTGTGTGTGTATGTGTGTGACTATACCCCAGTGAGAGACTGTGATTGTGTGTGTATGTGTGTGACTATACCCCAGTGAGAGACTGTGTGTGTGTGTGACTATACTCCAGTGAGAGACTGTGTTTGTGTGTGTATGTGTGTGACTATACCCCAGTGAGAGACTGTGTTTGTGTGTGTATGTGTGTGTGACTATACCCCAGTGAGAGACTGTGTTTGTGTGTGTATGTGTGTGACTATACCCCAGTGAGAGACTGTGTGTGTGTGTGTGACTATACCCCAGTGAGAGACTGTGTTTGTGTGTGTATGTGTGTGACTATACCCCAGTGAGAGACTGTGTTTGTGTGTGTATGTGTGTGACTATACCCCAGTGAGAGACTGTGTTTGTGTGTGTATGTGTGTGTGACTATACCCCAGTGAGAGACTGTGTTTGTGTGTGTATGTGTGTGACTATACCCCAGTGAGAGACTGTGTTTGTGTGTGTATGTGTGTGACTATACCCCAGTGAGAGACTGTGTTTGTGTGTGTATGTGTGTGACTATACCCCAGTGAGAGACTGTGTTTGTGTGTGTATGTGTGTGACTATACCCCAGTGAGAGACTGTGTTTGTGTGTGTATGTGTGTGACTATACCCCAGTGAGAGACTGTGTGTGTGTGTGTGACTATACCCCAGTGAGAGACTGTGTTTGTGTGTGTATGTGTGTGACTATACCCCAGTGAGAGACTGTGTTTGTGTGTGTATGTGTGTGACTATACCCCAGTGAGAGACTGTGTTTGTGTGTGTATGTGTGTGACTATACCCCAGTGAGAGACTGTGTGTGTGTGTGTATGTGTGTGACTATACCCCAGTGAGAGACTGTGTGTGTGTGTGTGTGTGTGACTATACCCCAGTGAGAGACTGTGTTTGTGTGTGTATGTGTGTGACTATACCCCAGTGAGAGACTGTGTTTGTGTGTGTATGTGTGTGACTATACCCCAGTGAGAGACTGTGTGTGTGTGTGTATGTGTGTGACTATACCCCAGTGAGAGACTGTGTGTGTGTGTGTGTGTGTGACTATACCCCAGTGAGAGACTGTGTTTGTGTGTGTATGTGTGTGACTATACCCCAGTGAGAGACTGTGTTTGTGTGTGTATGTGTGTGACTATACCCCAGTGAGAGACTGTGTTTGTGTGTGTGTGTGTGTGTGACTATACCCCAGTGAGAGACTGTGTTTGTGTGTGTATGTGTGTGACTATACCCCAGTGAGAGACTGTGATTGTGTGTGTATGTGTGTGACTATACCCCAGTGAGAGACTGTGTGTGTGTGTGACTATACTCCAGTGAGAGACTGTGTTTGTGTGTGTATGTGTGTGACTATACCCCAGTGAGAGACTGTGTTTGTGTGTGTATGTGTGTGACTATACCCCAGTGAGAGACTGTGTTTGTGTGTGTATGTGTGTGACTATACCCCAGTGAGAGACTGTGATTGTGTGTGTATGTGTGTGACTATACCCCAGTGAGAGACTGTGTGTGTGTGTGACTATACTCCAGTGAGAGACTGTGTTTGTGTGTGTATGTGTGTGACTATACCCCAGTGAGAGACTGTGTTTGTGTGTGTATGTGTGTGTGACTATACCCCAGTGAGAGACTGTGTTTGTGTGTGTATGTGTGTGACTATACCCCAGTGAGAGACTGTGTGTGTGTGTGTGACTATACCCCAGTGAGAGACTGTGTTTGTGTGTGTATGTGTGTGACTATACCCCAGTGAGAGACTGTGTTTGTGTGTGTATGTGTGTGACTATACCCCAGTGAGAGACTGTGTTTGTGTGTGTATGTGTGTGTGACTATACCCCAGTGAGAGACTGTGTTTGTGTGTGTATGTGTGTGACTATACCCCAGTGAGAGACTGTGTTTGTGTGTGTATGTGTGTGACTATACCCCAGTGAGAGACTGTGTTTGTGTGTGTATGTGTGTGACTATACCCCAGTGAGAGACTGTGTTTGTGTGTGTATGTGTGTGACTATACCCCAGTGAGAGACTGTGTTTGTGTGTGTATGTGTGTGACTATACCCCAGTGAGAGACTGTGTGTGTGTGTGTGACTATACCCCAGTGAGAGACTGTGTTTGTGTGTGTATGTGTGTGACTATACCCCAGTGAGAGACTGTGTTTGTGTGTGTATGTGTGTGACTATACCCCAGTGAGAGACTGTGTTTGTGTGTGTATGTGTGTGACTATACCCCAGTGAGAGACTGTGTGTGTGTGTGTGACTATACCCCAGTGAGAGACTGTGTTTGTGTGTGTGTGTGTGTGTGACTATACCCCAATGAGAGACTGTGTTTGTGTGTGTATGTGTGTGACTATACCCCAGTGAGAGACTGTGTTTGTGTGTGTATGTGTGTGACTATACCCCAGTGAGAGACTGTGTTTGTGTTTGTGTGTGACTATACCCCAGTGAGAGACTGTGTTTGTGTGTGTATGTGTGACTATACCCCAGTGAGAGACTGTGTTTGTGTGTGTATGTGTGTGACTATACCCCAGTGAGAGACTGTGTTTGTGTTTGTGTGTGTGTGTGTGTGTGTGTGACTATACTCCAGTGAGAGACTGTGTTTGTGTGTGTATGTGTGTGACTATACCCCAGTGAGAGACTGTGTTTGTGTGTGTGTGTGTGTGACTATACCCCAGTGAGAGACTGTGTGTGTGTGTGTGTGTGACTATACCCCAGTGAGAGACTGTGTGTGTGTGTGTGTGACTATACCCCAGTGAGAGACTGTGATTGTGTGTGTATGTGTGTGACTATACCCCAGTGAGAGACTGTGTGTGTGTGTGTGACTATACCCCAGTGAGAGACTGTTTGTGTGTGTGACTATACCCCAGTGAGAGACTGTGTGTGTGTGTGTGACTATACCCCAGTGAGAGACTGTGTGTGTGTGTGTGACTATACCCCAGTGAGAGACTGTGTGTGTGTGTGTGTGACTATACCCCAGTGAGAGACTGTGTGTGTGTGTGTGTGTGTGACTATACCCCAGTGAGAGACTGTGTGTGTGTGTGTGAGACTATACCCCAGTGAGAGACTGTGTGTGTGTGACTATACCCCAGTGAGAGTCTGTGTGTGTGTGTGTGACTATACCCCAGTGAGAGACTGTGTGTGTGTGTGACTATACCCCAGTGAGAGACTGTGTGTGTGTGTGTGAGACTATACCCCAGTGAGAGACTGTGTTTGTGTGTGTATGTGTGTGACTATACCCCAGTGAGAGACTGTGTTTGTGTGTGTATGTGTGTGACTATACCCCAGTGAGAGACTGTGTTTGTGTGTGTATGTGTGTGACTATACCCCAGTGAGAGACTGTGTTTGTGTGTGTATGTGTGTGACTATACCCCAGTGAGAGACTGTGTGTGTGTGTGTGACTATACCCCAGTGAGAGACTGTGTTTGTGTGTGTATGTGTGTGACTATACCCCAGTGAGAGACTGTGTTTGTGTGTGTATGTGTGTGACTATACCCCAGTGAGAGACTGTGTTTGTGTGTGTATGTGTGTGACTATACCCCAGTGAGAGACTGTGTGTGTGTGTGTGACTATACCCCAGTGAGAGACTGTGATTGTGTGTGCGCGTTCGTGAGTGAGACTATACCCCAATGAGAGACTGTGTTTGTGTGTGTATGTGTGTGACTATACCCCAGTGAGAGACTGTGTTTGTGTGTGTATGTGTGTGACTATACCCCAGTGAGAGACTGTGTTTGTGTTTGTGTGTGACTATACCCCAGTGAGAGACTGTGTTTGTGTGTGTATGTGTGACTATACCCCAGTGAGAGACTGTGTTTGTGTGTGTATGTGTGTGACTATACCCCAGTGAGAGACTGTGTTTGTGTTTGTGTGTGTGTGACTATACCCCAGTGAGAGACTGTGTTTGTGTGTGTATGTGTGTGACTATACCCCAGTGAGAGACTGTGTGTGTGTGTGTGTGTGACTATACCCCAGTGAGAGACTGTGTGTGTGTGTGTGTGACTATACCCCAGTGAGAGACTGTGATTGTGTGTGTATGTGTGTGACTATACCCCAGTGAGAGACTGTGTGTGTGTGTGTGTGTGTGTGTGACTATACCCCAGTGAGAGACTGTTTGTGTGTGTGTGTGTGACTATACCCCAGTGAGAGACTGTGTGTGTGTGTGTGACTATACCCCAGTGAGAGACTGTGTGTGTGTGTGTGACTATACCCCAGTGAGAGACTGTGTGTGTGTGTGTGTGACTATACCCCAGTGAGAGACTGTGTGTGTGTGTGTGTGTGTGTGTGACTATACCCCAGTGAGAGACTGTGTGTGTGTGTGTGAGACTATACCCTAGTGAGAGACTGTGTGTGT